>NW_028172938.1:0-17263 GCF_963971535.1 Notolepis coatsorum | reverse complement strand
TCAAAGTGGAGTCTTCCTTTGTGGATTTCTTTCATCTTCCACCCCTCCCCGTCAGTAAAAAAAATAATTGAATGATGCCCCTAATTATAAGAAAGAACAATTGTTCGAAAGTTCAAAGTTTGCTGACAAAAAGGAGGGGGAGCCAGACTCATTAGAGTTTCTACAAAATGTAGAACTTTTTTCCGTTTACTGTAAAACAACACACGTGTATTTAATTTAACAATAACAAATATCCTCTTCATAACCCAGCTAGTAATGATGTACATTAGCTGCCAACGCCACTCCGGCCTTTAGGACAAACTCACAGCTGCGTTCGCCGTTTACGCTCTAAAGTGAGGAGATGGATCGCTTTTGACACGTGAACATGTGGAGGATTAACGGAGTGTAATCATTGCAAATGAGGTAATTTGACCAATTTGCAGCACTGTCCCTCACGTTCCCCCGTGGCGGCTTTCAGAAGGTAGCCCCGCCACCTCCGCGTACGTACTGTGGATGACTCCGTGGAGGGTGGTTTGAGGGGGCAGCAAGTATCTGGTGAGTGATCACACTGGCCAGGGTTACTCTAAAACGAATTCCCCTCCGATCTTTCCTCGCGACCGCTGATGACCACACTGGGTTCACAGCCAGCGGGGCTCAACCGGCTTTCTCTGGGAGACATCTATCGGCGCTATTTTTTAGTCACTAGTGGGACTAAAAGGCAGTTAGGTCCCTCGCTTCCCCATGCAAGCGGCACTAGTGCGGTTCGTAACGGTTTAGGGGGAGCGATCGGACGGATAGTCGGATGTTCCTTCCCCCCCCCCCCCTCCCCCCCATCTCCGGTGCATAATGTAGCATAGAGAGATAAGACAGCTAGGCCGCTCCATCCCACCGCCCGCTCCAACCATCGTGTCTCAACGTCTAACAGTGACGTCCTCTGTGACGTCCTCGGTGACGTCCTTGGTGACGTGGGCCTGAAGTTACCCGTCGTGGCCGACGGCGTCACGTCTTCATAATAACAGACCATCTCCATTCCTCTCTTCCCCCGACGTCTCGCCGCCTCAGTTCTACTTTGTACAATACCTCTCGGAAACGAACACGTGCATTAACCCTTTCACCACCACGCTACAGAAGGTTAACCTTTCACTACCACACTACAGACGGTTAACAGTCTGTAGTGTGGTAGTGAAAGGGTTAACCTTATGTAGTGTGGTTGTGAAAGGGTTAACCCTTTGTAGTGTGGTTGTGAAAGGGTTAACCCTTTGTAGTGTGGTTGTGAAAGGGTTACCACTGTCATGTGGCAGTGCAAGTTAACCTTATGTCGCGTGGTTGTGAAAGTGTTAACCGTCTGTAGTGTGGTAGTGAAAGGTTAACCATCTGTAGTGTGGTTGTGAAAGGGTTAACCATCTGTAGTGTGGTAGTGAAAGGTTAACCTTCTGTAGTGTGGTAGTGAAAGGTTAACCTTCTGTAGTGTGGTAGTGAAAGGTTAACTGTCTGTAGTGTGGTAGTGAAAGGTTAACTGTCTGTAGTGTGGTAGTGAAAGGTTAACCTTCTGTAGTGTGGTAGTGAAAGGTTAACTGTCTGTAGTGTGGTAGTGAAAGGTTAACCTTCTGTAGTGTGGTAGTGAAAGGTTAACCTTCTGTAGTGTGGTAGTGAAAGGTTAACTGTCTGTAGTGTGGTAGTGAAAGGTTAACTCTGTAGTGTGTTAGTGAAAGGTTAACCTTCTGTAGTATGGTAGTGAAAGGGTTAACCTTCTGTAGCGTGGTAGTGAAAGGTTAACCGTCTGTAGTGTGGTAGTGAAAGGGTTAATGAACGTGTTCGTTCAGAGAGGTATTGCACAAAGTCGAACTAAGGTTAACCATCTGTATTGTCGCAGTGAAAGGGTTAACCATTTTTGGTAGTGTGGTAGTGAAAGGGTTAAGCCTCCTGTGTTTGTTCCTTGGTGTGTGTCTCAGGTGTGGAGGGCTCCAGCGACGTGGCTCTGTACTGGGGTCTGGGCGCCGGCATCGTCGCCGTGGCCGGCCTGGTGGTGGCGCTCATGCTCTACCGGAGGAACCAGAGCGACTACGGTGTGGACGTCATCGACTCCTCCACGCTCGCCGGGGGGTTCCAGTCTTTCAACTTCAAGACGACGAGACAAGGTGAGAGCGAGGGAGCTTCACAGAGACACACGGGGGGCCAAAATGGCACTGTCGTCAAGGTCCCTCAAGACACTGAATTTGTAATCAAAAGGGCTGGGACTTTATCGCATTAATTTCGATTAATTAACTACAGAATGAATTAAAAGTAAACAAAATGTATGCATTTAATCGCATGATGATTTTTCTTTATTGTGTAAAGAATGTTACCTTTCAAAGGAGACCAGACTCATGCATGTGCTATAAGTATAACGTATAATAAATCGCAAATAACTTTTTTTCTTAGTCTGGTTTGTTCATTTACTTTTACCTCGAAAGTGCTTGAGTTTACAAAAGGTCCTTTGCGCTATATATATATATATATATATATATTATTCCTAAAATTGCTGCACTTTGTTAAAAATTGCATTGATCTGTTGGTTGTGTAGTAGCTAATACAGGATTTTGCTGCTTAAACGTATGTATAATGTATATTCATTGATTCACTCGTATACCAAAATTCATTTGAATTGAAAAATGTTGTTTTTCGCATCAAATATTGATATGCGATTAAAATGTGATTAATTTCGATTAATTAACTATAAAGTCTTGAATAAATTTGATACACATTTTTAATCGAGTCCCACCACTAAATAAAACACAAGACACTAATGATAAGGTTAAGCGCTCAATGTTGGGGCGCCCCGGTGGCGCACCACGTATATACGCTCAAACCGCAGCGTCCTGGGTTCGAATCCGGCCCAGGATATGTGCTGCATGTCCTCCCCGTCTCTCTCTCTCTCTCTCTCTCTCTCTCTCCCGTCTCTCTCCCCGTCTCTCTCTCTCTCTCTCTCTCTCTCTCTCTCTCTCTCTCTCTCTCTCTCCAATTTCCAAACTGTCCTATCCACAATAAAGCGGAAAATGCCATAAAAAATATCGAAAACAATAAATAATAGAAGGATAAGCGCTCAATGAAGAAACCCACTCCCAAAAGAACATCTAACATAATTATATTATGGAACTACACACCACGAATGTACATGGCCCCTAACGGCCCCCAATCAGCATGACCCACTCCAACAGATTAGATTAGATTTGATTAGATTAAAATGTATTGTCATTGCACAACACAAGTACAGTACAACGAAAAGAGTGCAAAGTAACAGTAAAGTGCATTAACAATATACAATGTAAGATAAGATAAGATAAGATAAGATATTCCTTTATTGATCCCCTTGGGGAAATTCAGGCATCATAGCAGCATGGGGGGGAGGGGGGGGGGGGTACAGGTAGTAAAACAACAACACAGTGTACAGGTAGTAAAAACAACACAGGCAGTGTAAACAATTTGGTCAATATGGTCAATATAATTTACTATCTGACTAGCTGAAGAAATATTCACATTATTCACAGTGTCACATAAGGTGCAGTATGCATAAGGTAGTGTTATAATTTACTATCTACTGAGTATACATTATTCACAGTATCACGGTATCCACTGAAATATACATTATTCACAGTATCACAGTATCCACATAAGGTGCAGTAAGCCTAAGGTAGTGTAGGTTGTCCCAGGTCAATGTCTGGTCGCAGTCGCTGTCGCTGCCCCCTGTTGTGGAGCCTGGAGGCTGCTAGTCGCTGCCCACTGTTGTGGAGCCTGATGGCCGCTGGTATGAAGGACTGTCCGAGGCGGTTAGTTGAGTGTCGTGGGGGAATGAGTCTGTGGCTGAACGAGCTTCTCATCTTGACTAGCTCGTCGTAGAGGGGGTGGTAGGGGTTCTCCATGATGGCAGCCAGCTTCCTTATCATTCCCCTCTCTACCATCACCTCAAGTCTAGGTAGCTCGACTCCCACCACGGAGCTAGCCTTCCTCACCAGCTTGTTGAGCTTGTTGGTGTCCCTTGAGTTGATGTAGCCTCCCCAGCATGCCACAGCATAGAAGAGGATGCTGGCCACAACAGACTGGTAAAAAGACTGCAGCAGTCTGTTGCACACATTGAAGGACCTGAGTCTCCTCAGGAAGAACAGCCTGCTCTGTCCCTTCCTGTAGAGGGCCTCTGTGTTATCCGACCAGTCCAGTTTATTGTTCAGGTGTACCCCAAGGAACTTGTATGAGTCCACCATCTCCACATCCACCCCTCGGATGGAGATGGGAATCGGGGGGTGGCCTCTTCTTGCCCCTCCGGAAGTCCACCACCAGCTCCTTGGTCTTACTGGTGTTGAGTTGGAGGTAGTTGCTGTCGCTCCACCCCACGAAGCTCTCCACCAGGGCTCTGTACTCCTCCTCATCATCGTCGGTGATGTAGCTTACGATGGAGGAGTCGTCTGAGAACTTCTGCAGGTGACACCCGCTTGAGTTGCGGCAGAAGTCTGAGGTGTAGAGGGTGCGTACACGTGATTCAATGTGATTCAATGTGATATGTATATATAACAGGCTACTGGTAATATATGCTAAACTGATGTATAATTATGCTATACAGTGATACAGGTATGAATAGGTATAAAAGGTGTAAAAGATGAAACAGGTATAATATACTATGGTAGTAAGCTATACAGCTATACATATATCTCAGGTATGAGATATATACAGATATAGAAATATATACAGGTATGTGAACAGGGATATATGCAGATATATCCAACAGCTGTAGATATATATATATATATGGCGGCTACGTGGCGTAGTGGGCAAGGCGCTCGCCACAAAATCTGGAGACGCTGGGCTTGCCTGTTCGAGCCCAGCGCTCCACATTTGCTTTCAGTTTAGCTGGTCGTCCGTACTAACAGGTCGGTTGGTGCGCCTGCGCAGTAGAATCAGGAAGTGTCGGGGGCAGCGTGAGCCTCCCACGCGTTACTCCTCGCCACTGAGAGATCGAGCTGCGCAGGTGAAAAGATGCGACTGCTGTTACCTCAAGTACCGGAGGGGACTTGTGCTATGTATGACTTAGTCCACATTGCAGCCGGCTTGTGGGAGGCAAGAAACAGCGTCCGTGACAGGGGAGGGTTGAATTGGATGATACGAAATTGGGATGGGAGAAAATATAGAAAATGGGAGAAAAAGTGGATAAAAAAAAAAGAAAAAAAGGAATATATATATATATATATATAATTATACATGGCTATCATACATGTTACATAACAGTAATATATGGGTAGACTTAGGATGGCAGGGAGGGCAGCCGTGGTGGGCGCCTCCTGGTTGTCTCTGTCGAATCGGGCATGAACGTTATTGAACTCATCAGGGAGGGAGGAGTCAGTGGTTTGGGGAGAGTTATTGGGTTAGTGCTTATAGTGAGGTGTAGTCTGACTTCACTTTAGTTTCCCGCGCGGTCCACCCGTATAGGGATTTATCATTGGGAAAATGTATTATCGGCTATTGTAATAATTCTGCCTCATGAACATTGGCAAGCTTTCCATTTTTGCACAAAATGAGTTCCCTTCTATCACTAACGTTATTGTATAAGCATTTTTGGTTGAAATAAAACAAGTTATAAGGTTGTTTAATTTGTCCTTAAAAAAGAACTACACTTACCAGTAGAACACGCCTGTCGTTCAGTGCTGTCGCCTAATACAGCCAGGAGTCTACGCTGTGGTGACGTCAGTCAGCAGCGCCAAAGTGAAGTGTAGTTCCTCAGTGAACGAACACATAAACGTTGTTATTTAGCTACTTTTACGATTAATTGTGAATTGTTTCATGTTGAGCTATAGATTGTGGATGAATACACACAGAAAGGTACACGTGCCAATTTTAAACGAGGCGATTTAGAAATGGGTCCATTGGAAATACATGGCAATTTCAAGGATGGTGGACCGCGCGGGAAACAGCAATGACGTAACCACTACACCTCCCTATAATCAGTGATGGCCTGGACGCCCTGCCACATGCGTCAGGGGTCGGCGTTGTTGAAGTGCTCTTCAACCCTTAGATTGTGGCTGTGCTTGGCTCGCTTGATGCCCCTTGGTTAGCCCTGGCTGAACAATAGGCCTGCGTGTCACCAGATCTAAAAGCGGTGTTGAGAGGTGCCCTCTGTTCATTCATGGCTTCTGATTGTGGGAATGGAGTCATCCGTTTGAGTTTGGGGACACTGTTGATGTTGGAGTTGTATTCAAGAGGAGGAGGTATAATAAGAATAATAATTAATTGCATTTATATAGCACTTTTTTAGACACTCAAAGCGCTTTACAATGTAGGGTGGAAATGTCCTCCTTCACCACTACTGGTAGAAGAAGAAGAAGAAGAAGAAGAAGAAGAAGAAGAAGAAGAAGAAGAAGAAGAAGAAGAAGAAGAAGAAGAAGAAGAAGAAGAAGAAGAAGAAGAAGAAGAAGAAGAAGAAGAAGAAGAAGAAGAAGAAGAAGTCTTTATTTGTCATGCAGATTTTTAACACACACACATGCGATGGGCGACCCACAGGAACACACGCACACATGCACTGAGTCGCTGAATGAAATGTTCTCTGCACTTCCAATCCCGTCGTCCTTCCCCCCAAGGGCACCCAGGAGCAGACAAGGGCTGCAGCGTGCGCCGCGCCCGGGGGCCAATCCAAGTGCTCCTGTCCGTCTTCGATCTGTTGTGCATGTTTTTCCATTGGGTTTATCTTACCGGGAGGGGAAACCCTTGTGAGCACGGGGAAAGAACATACAAACTCCACACAGAAAGGCCAGGGAGATACCGCACCTGGGTAACTGGCAACACAGCAACCTGGTCCCCAAGCGGGAATCGAACCCAGGACCTTCTATCTGTGAGGCGACAGTGTTAACCGTGCCACCACCATGGTAGCACCCAAGTTTACGCAGGCCCAATGGCTGCCATACACTGGCACCAGGCACACATCACACTACACAATGGCTGAACGGCTCAGGAGACAGGGATTGATATCAGTCAATTAAGGGGAAGGGATGATTAGGTGGCCTTGATGTCAGAGACCTGATTGGGTATTTGGCCGGGAACGTTGGGGAACCCCCTACTCTGTACGATAGGCATCCTGGGTTCTTTAACGACTGAATTCAGTCAGGACCTCGGTTATAAAGGTATAGGAGCTCCAGTCTGTGTCTTTAAACCAGTGCTGCAGCTCAGAGTATCGGCCCCCTCAGGCCATACTTTATTAACTGTTCAATCTCAGGGCTTCACATGTTTGATGAGTGGGGTGTACTTGGGTAGAAGGAACAAAAGAGAGGTGGTCAGAGTGTCCCAGGTGGGGGAGGGGATCGGTTTTGTATGCCTCTGCTGCTTACTCTGTTGGTGTAAACATGGTCTAATATCGTGTCTCCTCTTGTGGGGCAAGACACATGCTGGTTGAATCTGGGGAGCACGGACTTTAGGTTGGAGTGGTTGAAATCTCCTACAATGATAAAGGCCGCCTCTTGGTGTGAGTTCTGTTGTTACTAATGGCAGCGTGCCGTTCCTTCAACAGGTCCATGCCCTGTTGTGTGAGCTCCAGGTATTGACGATGCCGATGCTACATACACTATGACATGACCTCTAATTGCCACCACAACCCAATGTGTAGATACTAGATAGATAGTAGACAGTGAGAGCCAGCATATCACCAGGGTTATCAAGTGGGCAACTCCCTTCACTGGTGTTTCATTAAGTTAGGCACATGACACCTCAGCAAGGCTCGACAGTTCTTAGAACCACCATAGAACCATAATGCTAGCTCTCACTGTCCATGATACCCACATGCACAACTTTCTTGTGTTATCCTATGTTGAAAACATTATTCAACAACAAGTTCAAGTTCAAGTTTCTTTAATAGTTGTCATACAGAAGTACAGAATACTTTTATACAAAATGCTTCTTTCTGTTACGCTCCAGAGACTGTGCTAGACAAAAGATAAGTATGAAATAAAATAAGTATAGCAAGTAAAAAAGTAAAAAATAGAAGTCACATACGTAGACACAAGTGTTCAGTATGTACATATGTACAATGTTCAATGCAGAATAGAATTAACTGAGTTACCATACAATATACTATGCAATACTAAAGTCTAAAGTCCGTAGAAAGATGGCGCCGCTATGCCCGGTCGCCTGTCTGTTCGCTCCGTCGAGATTGTGCTTACTTTTGTTAATATTTATAGTTTTAAGAGTTTTGTCTGTACCAACAGTAGGTGCATTTAATGTGTATGACCGTCAGTCACTTATAGACATCGGATTACGGGAAACTTACCGATTGGATTACTCCCTGAATCAGCTTTCCGAACCGCAGCAATGGCCTTTGGAGATTCTCAGAACAATGGGACCAGATCCAGACCCCAGGAACAAAGGAATCACCAGGCGGCGAGGGAAGAGAGCTGGGATCCGTAACAGGCTGAGATCCAGACGACACCGAACGCCACTACCCAGTATATTGCTAGCCAATGTACAATCAATTGACAATAAACTGGATGACATCCGAGCAAGGATTCAATACCAAAGAGACGTTAGAGACTGTAACGTTCTCTGCTTCACCGAGACGTGGTTGACGCCGGACGTCCCAGACCACGCCATACAACCGGCCGACCACTTCTTCATCCACCGCAAGGACAGATCAGCATTGTCCGGCAAACAACGTGGAGGAGGTATTGCCTTCATGTTTAACAACAATTGGAGCGATCCAGCTAACGTGAAGGAATTATCGAACCACTGCTGCCCAGACCTGGAATATATAACCATCAAGTGTCGTCCTTTCTTCCTCCCGAGGGAGTTAACGGCGATCATCCTTGTAGGAGTGTATATTCCACCGCAAGCCAGCAATAGTGCCGCGCTCTCCAGGCTCCACGACGAGGTAAACAAACTCCAGGCAGCGAACGTTAACGCCGCCATCATAGTGGTGGGTGATTTCAATAGCGCCAATCTGAGAAAGTCAGAAGATCCTTAAGAACTTCTACTCATGTACAATAGAGAGCATCTTGACTGGCAACATCACCTCCTGGTTTGGGAATAGCACTGCACAAGACCGAAGCAGACTACAAAGAGTGACACGTTCAGCCGAACGCACAATTGGAGGGGGGCTCCCCACCCTCCAGAACATTTACAACAAGCGTTACAAGGGCAAGGCTAAGAGAATCATTAAAGACTCCAGTCACCCGAACAACTGCCTCTTTGAACTGCTGCGGTCAGGCAAGCGATACCGGAGTCTCAAGGCGAGCACAGAAAGACTCAGAAGAAGCTTCTATCCCCAGGCCATCAGGCTGCTAAACGAACAATGAACACTACACAACAACAACCACCAAACGCACATAGCACACACATCCACACGCACACACTCACTTTAAACAAACACACTGTAGCACCCACTCCACACACTTTATAGCACACACCCACTTTAAACAAACACACTGTAGCACCCACTCCCCACACTTTATATTTATTGATGAAGGATTGCACTACAACTCGTACACCTTACTGTAAATTGTACCTAAATTGTACCTCATCCCATTTCTGCTCTGCACTATATAGTATTGTATATTAGTACACTGCATAGTATTGTATATTGTATGGTAACTCAGTTACTTCTATTCTGCATCGAACATTGTACATATGTCTATACTGAACACTGTGACCTCTATTTTTACTTCTATTTTACATGCTATACTATTTTATTTCATACTTATCTTGTCTAGCACAGCCTCTGGAGCGTAACAGTAAGAAGCATTTTGTATAAAAGTATTCTGTACTTCTGTATGACAACTATTAAAGAAACTTGAAACTTGAAACTTGTTAGGACTATCTGACTCTTACTAATAAACACTGTTAGGACTATCTGACTCTTACTAATAAACACTGTTAGGACTATCTGACTCTTAATAATAAACACTGTTAGGACTATCTGACTCTTACTAATAAACACTGTTAGGACTATCTGACTCTTACTAATAAACACTGTTAGGACTATCTGACTCGTAATAATAAACACTGTTAGGACTATCTCGATTCACGCATCACTACTGTAACTAGAAACTGTACATTGTAACGGTATATGTTATTTCGCGTTTTTAACGTCAGTCACTGTACATCAGTGTGGAGGCTGGTAGTTTATCAATGACTTCGCGACAGCCATATTAGACACATAGCCATAATTTAAGATATAGTTTATGCATTCGCAAATATGAGAGCTCTGTCATTGAAGTGGGTGGTATTGCGTACTGCGTATTGCTGGCTCTCATATTTGCGAATACAACAGCGTTCACCCTGATGTAAACAAAACAAGTCATTGCGACAGCCAACGGAAGAATGATTCATTACGGTATAAATTAGGTTAACTGGAGCTGCGTATTGCTGGCTCTCATATTTGCGAATACAACAGCGTTCACCC
Organism: Notolepis coatsorum; assembly: GCF_963971535.1. Classification (NCBI taxonomy): domain Eukaryota; kingdom Metazoa; phylum Chordata; class Actinopteri; order Aulopiformes; family Paralepididae; genus Notolepis; species Notolepis coatsorum. The sequence goes on along the minus strand of NW_028172938.1, from coordinate 6,876 downwards.
TGATGTAAACAAAACAAGTCATTGCGACGGCCAACGGAAGACGGCCGTTGCCGCAGGCGGCGCAATTCTCTGCCGCGCGGCAGCGTGGTCACGTGGCCGTGTGGCCAATCAGAGAAACGCTGAACGAAAGGCTGAACACAAGTTGGTTGCCTTTAATATTCACGCAGTCAGGATGCTCTATTGTACATGAGTAGAAGTTCTTAAGGATCTTCTGACTGACTTGGAACTTCCTTAGGCGCCTGAGGAAGTAGAGGCGTTGTCGTGCCTTCTTCACAACACTGTCAATGTGTGTGGTCCATGTCAAGTCCTCGGATATGTGGACTCTGAGGTACTTAAAACTGTTCACTCTCTCAACCGGTGCCCCGTCGATGCTGAGGGGGCTGTAGTCCTTGACCCCCGACCTCCTAAAGTCCACAATCATCTCCTTTGTTTTGCTGACGTTCAGGGAGAGGCAGTTCTCTTGGCACCATCCCGCCAGGACCTTGACCTCTTCCAGGTAGGCCCTCTTGTCGTTTGCAGAGATCAGGCCCACCACTACTATGTCGTCAGCAAATTTGATGATTGTGTTGTATTGTGTTGTATTCCTGATATCAATATCGCACATAAAACAGAAACAACAGAAAATAGAAGGAATGACATTATGACAGCTTACATTATTTATTTCTCCTCAACCAAATCCACTGACTTCCTTTCCAGGCTTTTTCGGACATCTCCTTTACAGCCTTTTGCAAACTCTGCCCATGAATCCCCAACTCTCCCAATAGTGATTTTGTGCCACTTGTAGCAGACAAACCCTAGCTTTCCATCCTCGTTCTGCTGCCAAATCTGCATATCTAAGCGTTATCCTTTCATATGCCTCCTCCACTGAATCCTCCCAGGGCTCTGTCAGTTCTATAAAGTCTACTATCCACTGACTAGCGGATCATAACACTCGGTCTGGCCTCAAGTTAACTCGTTATTGGGCACCAATCGTTGAACGCCAACAACGAGTATACTCGTTATTTGATCGTTATTTATTTTATTCGATATTTCTATTCATTACAGGCACACGGACTCGGGGTTAACATGGGGAATCATCATGAGAATGTAAAAGTGCAATACCGGCCGCATCACGCTAGACGGCGGTATCGAACACCCTTTATACCCTTGTATCTTTCTCTGTGGGACGGCCACACGTCTCCGGTTTCATGTTTCCTTGTCGGGCGAGGGCAGCCATTCTGCCGGTTCCATCGAAGCGCGTCAAATATCTCCGATCCATATGTTGTTGTGGATTATGCCACAACGACTTTAACTCAGGATTTCATGAATTACCCTAGACCGCTCTAAAACCATACTTATATTCACCACGGTATAACACGGGAACGTATGGATGGAAAAATGTATTCTTTCTCACATATTGAACGATAGATAGGTGATGTCAAATGGGCCATAGTATTGTATCCATAGCAATAATATATAATATAGTTATAGCTCTACAAACAAGGTGACTCAGTCCTATATTTTAAAGCGTGGCAATGTGACCACAGGGCCATGGCTAATCCCCGGCGCTGAATGAGTTAATACTAACTATTTTCTGTGGAACAGTGAGTGTTCCTCCCACATCTAGTCTTACAGCAGAGCTGCCAACTCTCCCGCATTGAGCGTGAGACTCACTGTACATAGACATGCATCTGTTAAATATATATATATTTTTTTATCAAATTATTATTATTATATATTTTTTTCACATGAAACAAGACAACACAACACAGCAACAATAACAATAGACAGGACTTCACAGGACATACTAACGTACTAACCATAACAACGGCAATGACAATAGAGAAAAACAAAAATTAATAAAACAATACAAAAATACACCACAAAAAAAAAAAATCTTCCCACCCCCCCCCCACCCCAGGACCCCCGGACCCCCCAGGATCAGCACCCCGACTCTGCTTCGCTGCTACATCATGGCCTTCACTTTCTCAGCCGCTGAGACCCATAATTCAATAATGGATTGCCCAATCCCCATCACCCGTGCAGTAGAGATCTCCATATATATGACATCCAAAAAACAAGTGATCATTGTAAGTCTCTCCGGTTGCTTCCACCTGCATCTGTTAAATATATTATTGAGGGCGGCTGATCCTGGCTAATTCCTGGTAACTGTGTTAAGGAGCGATGTGTGAATTTTTCTAAAAGCATTCGCGTTGCTCGCCTGGACACACTACTATTTCCAAATCAACGGTATATAATAGGTATTATGTTTCATCATGATGCATGAAAGGGGGGGGGGGGGTCGTTTTTTTTATGCTTTAATCGCCAGTAACGGCATTCGTTTTGACTACTACATACTAGGGGTGTAACGGTACACAGAAGCCATGGTTCGGTACGTACCTCGGTATTGGGGTCACGGTTCGGTACGAGTTCGGTACAACAGAAAAAAATATTTATAATAATTATATATATATATATATATATATATATATATATATATATATATATTTTTTTTTTATATATTATATTTATGATAATAATAATAATTATTATTATTAAGTAGAATAATTTTCTATAGGCTTGCCGTGGTAGTCAGTGATACTGGTGTCATTCTGTGTTCAGGCATCCACTTGCCTACTGCCCCTTTAACAACTTATCCTTGCGCATGCTTAAGTTTCAGTTTCACTTCCAGAGAGAATTAACTTCACGACGAGACTGAAGACTAGAGAACAGATGACATGTTACTTACAACAATGGCAGAGGATTATTTGGATTTAAACACAGTGGAGCTCAGATGATCTGTCCGGAAAAGTATGTTTCTTCTTTTTATTAATTGTGCCTGTGAGCGGGGGAGAATGTTGATGTGTTTGTTGGCGCGCGAGTGTGTGTGTGTCGGCACACTTATCCACTTTTTCCCCTCCTTTTTAAATTTTTTCTCCCATCCAAATTTTTTTTAGCCGTGCCAATTCTCCCCTCCCCTGTCTTGATCGTTGCTTGCATGTGCCCCCCACTGGCCGGTTGTAGGGAGGATAGAAGCCTGTCCCATGTCCCCTCCGATACATGTGGAGGCAGCCAGTCACATCTTTTCACCTGCCAGCGCGGACTCATTGGCAAGGAGTAACGTGTGGGAGGCTCACACTGCCCCCACCATTTTCCTGTCTTTTGCTGTGCAGGCGCCCTGACCGACCTGTAGGAGTCGCTGTTCACAATGACCAGACTACCACCCATCGACTTCCCTCCCGCTGACTCTGCCAATTGAGACAGTATGACGGCCGGCCCAAGCCGGAGGCAACGCTGACAGCCAGATTCGATACCGGTGTCTCTTGCGTTGGTGACGAGCGCAATTTCGCTGCGCCACCCAGCCGCGAGACTGGATGTTTTCTAAAGCAGGAACTTTACACACACACACAGCAAATAGGGAAAAAAGGAATAGCACGCTTACTCCCCCAAAGCTTACAGATGGGATAAATTGTTTCACCCACTTCACCAACTATTTGAAAAATTGTTTATGGTTTTTCAGAACTCATTAGCCATTCCTTAGCATTTCCATGTTGAAAGAGCATAATCCACTTTAGTAGTTCCAGAAACAGTAACATCCCTCTGTCAATTTTTTTTTTTCTCTTTTCACTTTTTCCCTTTTCAAATGTCCTAGTATACTTTGGCAAAATGAGACAAACTCCATAGAGGCTTACAAAACTCAACATGAAACATGATGGCTCTACACATGAAACTCTAAAATTATATAGGTTTTTGCAGCTTGCATAAGACCATCATAAAAAAAGTATGTGAAGAACTGAAGAGATGGAGTGAAATAAATCCATCCATGTTGTCAGGCCCTTAAGACTCTGGAGGTCATGCCGTTCTTTTCAAATGTTCACATCATCATCAATAGAGGCCTTGGACAGAATGTTTATGCAGTTCTCTTTCTTCAAGGCTGGCTGTCTGTAACATACAGTAGCAACCGTTATCTTATGCAAAACATTGGTTGCTATGTGTTGATTTATGAGAAATATATCAACAAAAACATAACCTTGTTCCCAGTTTTTTCTCCTCGTTCCCAGTTTTATCTAGCCTGGTAAAGAACTACTAGTGTGTATGGGGTAGAATTTCCGGTGTATGTATTTCCCCTGGAAGTAGCCCCTTTCGTGACTGTGTTGCACGCCAACAAGGTTTGGCCGAGTGAATCCACAGTTCCTTGCTCCTCAATAGGAAACCACCCTATTTCAACTCTGAAGAACTGGTCCGACGCGAAACGTTCGTTATACAAGTATCGCAGAGAAATTTCAATGGTACTGTACTCAAAGTTGCACAAGGGTCTTGGACAGAGAACGGCAATGGTTTGAAAGCTTGGCGTTGCTAATAATAAAAATTTTAAATATTTTTTATAAACTGGTCATAATCATTTGGTGTCTTATTACTGTATTATATACTCACATATAAATCACAAATAATTCACAATAGAATGGCAATATCATGCTTTTCCAATATTTTACCCACTGCACAGAAATTAGGCATTTTCTTGTGACAGTGGTTACCAACGGTTACAGGCAGCCATGCTGGAGAAAGAAAAGTACACAAACATGCAGTGCACAGCCTCTATTCCTCATGAAGTAACTGAGCTGTGTTGGATACATCAGTGCTTTAATCTCAGTCTAGATATGTGTTGGATACATCAGTGCTTTAATCTCAGTCTAGATATAATAATAATAATAATAATAATAATAATAATAATAATAATAATAATAATAATAATAATAATAATAATAATAATAATAATAATAATAATAATAATAATAATAATAATAATAATAATAATAATAATAATAATAACTTCGTTTTATATAGCGCCTTTCAGAGGACCCAAGGTCGCTTTGGGGGGGGGGGGGGGGGGGGGGAGATGACAAATTAACAAACATAGTGGACAGACACAACATATACATATAAAGTGAGAAAGTTAGGGGTTTAAAGGCCAAGTTGAAGAGGTGGGTTTTGAGCAGTTTTTTTAAATGAGTCCAGAGTTGGGGCGGTGCAGAGTTCTGCGGGGAGGGAGTTCCAGAGGTTGGGAGCTGCCACACTGAAAGCTCTGTCCCCGAACGTCCGTAGTCTGGTTCGGGGGATGGAGAGCTGACCAGTGTCCGTGGATCGCAGGGACCGTGACTGAGTGTAGGGGTGGAGGAGGTCAGTGAGGTACTGAGGTGCCAGGGCGTGAAAGGATTTGTAAGGTGAGCAGGAGGGTTTTGTAGGTGATGCGGGATTTGATGGGGAGCCAGTCATGAAGTAACTGAGCTGTGTTGGATACATCAGTGCTTTAATCTCAGTCTAGATATGTGTTGGATACAGTACATCAGTGCTTTAATCTCAGTCTAGATATGCTTTAATCTCAGTCTAGATATCTTTAATATCAGTCTAGATATCTTTAATCTCAGTCTCTTTAATCTCAGTCTAGATATGTGTTGGATACATCAGTGCTTTAATCTCAGTCTAGATATGTGTTGGATACATCAGTGCTTTAATCTCAGTCTAGATATGTGTTGGATACATCAGTGCTTTAATCTCAGTCTAGATATGTGTTGGATACATCAGTGCTTTAATCTCAGTCTAAATTTAGGCCTAAATCCGCCTCTCTGCTACTCACCTGTATCTTGATGTCTGAGGACTCTGTGCCATAGTGTTTGTGAGCAAGGCAAACATTTGCAAACTCCTGCTTCTTTTCAGAGTAAATGTTCTTTCAGCAAAAGGCTTTCCGTGTTTCACAATTAGATTGCCATTTCATAACTAGCCCTGGTGGTGTTTATTGATTAGCATCACCACTTCATAACTAGCCCTGGTAGTTGTACTGTAGCATATAATAATAATAATAATAATAATAATAATAATAATAATAATAATAATAATAATAATAATAATAATAATAATAATAATAATAATAATAATAATAATAATAATAATAATAATAATAATAATAATAATAATAATAATAATAATAATAATAATAATAATTCATTTTATTTATATAGCGCTTCTCAAGGACCCGAAGTCGCTAACAATAGGCAGAGAAACATAGTAAAACAAAGAAACAAAAAAGGAACAAAAGACCACGGGGGGAAACAGGGGAAAGCAGCATGAGATTCACAGAAACAGAGACCACAATAACAAACATCAAACAAGTTTGGGGGGGGGGGGGGGGGGGGGGGGGGGGGGGGGGGGGGGGGGTTGAAGGCTAGGGAGAACATGTGGGTTTTGAGGTGGAATTTGAAGGTGGAGAGTGTGGGGGAGTCTCTGATGGACTGAGGGAGGGAGTTCCAGAGTCGGGGTGCAGTGCGTGAGAAGGCCCGATCTCCAAAGTTTTTAAGTTTGGATGATGGGACAGTGAGGGAGGCAGTGGAGGAGGACCGGAGGGAAACGGGTGGTGCGGTAGGGAAGAAGGAGATCAGTCAGGTAGGGGGGGGGGGGGCAGGCTATGGAGGAGCGGGAGGTGATTGCCAGTGAGGAGGGAGTTGCAATAGTCAAGGCGGGAGGAGATGAAGGCGTGTATGAGGGATTCAGCCGTGGTTGACTTAGGATAAAAATCTGTATATCATACCAGGGTGGGCTGCACATAGCCATTGTGATATTAGCGATAGAATATACATATGTCTCACCTGTCCAGCAGATTATAACGTTTATCTTTATCTTTATTTTGATATCTTATCCTTTTTTCAAAAAAATAAAAATAAAGTATTATTATTGACTACCGGTATACTGTTTATTCTTATATATTTATTTCCAATAACCTGCTATGACCCCTGACCTTCCTCAAGGGCATTAATAAAGATCCATCTTATCGTATCGTATTTCTCTCTGCCGTCTGGACCTGCCTTGCTGCAATCTCTCCACCCTTCTGTCTATCAATGATTC
>NW_028172939.1:7500-28765 GCF_963971535.1 Notolepis coatsorum | reverse complement strand
ACATGGGGGAGGACAGGAGACACAGGGGGGAGGAGAGGAGGGAGGACATGGAGACACAGGGAGGACATGGAGACATGGGGGAGGAGAGGAGGGAGACATGGAGACTGGGGAGGAGAGGAGGAGGACATGGAGACATGGGGGAGGAGAGGAGGGAGGACATGGAGACACGGGGGAGGACAGGGAGACACAGGGGGGAGGAGAGAGGGAGGACATGGAGACACAGGGGAGGACATGGGGGAGGAGAGGGAGGACAGGGAGACACAGGGGGAGGACAGGGAGACACAGGGGGGAGGACAGGAGACACAGGGGGGAGGACAGGGAGACACAGGGAGGACAGGGAGACACAGGGGGGAGGACAGGGAGACACAGGGGGGAGGACAGGGAGACACAGGGGGGAGGACAGGGAGACACAGGGGGGAGGACAGGGAGACACGGGGGAGGAGAGGGAGACACAGGGGGGAGGACAGGGAGACACAGGGGAGGACATGGGGGAGGAGAGGGAGGACAGGGAGACACAGGGGGGAGGACAGGGAGACACAGGGGGGAGGACAGGGAGACACAGGGGGAGGACAGGGAGACACAGGGGAGGACAGGGAGACACAGGGGGGAGGACAGGGAGACACGGGGGAGGACAGGGAGACACAGGGGAGGACATGGGGGAGGAGGGGAGGACAGGGAGACACAGGGGGGAGGACAGGGAGACACAGGGGGGAGGACAGGGAGACACAGGGGGAGGACAGGGAGACACAGGGGAGGACAGGGAGACACAGGGGGGAGGACAGGGAGACACAGGGGGAGGACAGGGAGACACAGGGGGGAGGACAGGGAGACACAGGGGGGAGGACAGGGAGACACAGGGGGGAGGACAGGGAGACACAGGGGGAGGACAGGGAGACACGGGGGGAGGACAGGGAGACACAGGGGGAGGACAGGGAGACACGGGGGAGGAGAGGGAGACACAGGGGGGAGGACAGGGAGACACAGGGGGGAGGACAGGGAGACACAGGGGGGAGGACAGGGAGACACAGGGGGAGGACAGGGGAGACATGGGGGAGGAGAGGGAGACACAGGGGGGAGGAGAGGGAGACACAGGGGGAGGACAGGGAGACATGGGGGGAGGACAGGGAGACACAGGGGGAGGACAGGGAGACACAGGGGGGAGGAGAGGGAGACACAGGGGGGAGGACAGGGAGACACAGGGGGGAGGACAGGAGACACGGGGGGAGGAGAGGGAGACACAGGGGGGAGGACAGGGAGACACAGGGGGAGGAGAGGGAGACACAGGGGGGAGGACAGGGAGACACAGGAGGGAGGAGAGGAGACACAGGGGGGAGGAGAGGGAGACACAGGGGGGAGGAGAGGGAGACACAGGGGGGAGGACAGGGAGACACAGGGGAGGACAGGAGACACGGGGGGGAGGACAGGGAGACACAGGGGGGAGGACAGGGAGACACAGGGGAGGACAGGGAGACACAGGGGGGAGGAGAGGGAGACACAGGGGGGAGGAGAGGGAGACACAGGGGGAGGAGAGGGAGACATGGGGGAGGAGAGGAGACACAGGGGGGAGGAGAGGGAGACACAGGGGGAGGAGAGGGAGACATGGGGGAGGACAGGGAGACACGGGGGGGAGGAGAGGGAGACACAGGGGAGGACAGGGAGACACAGGGGGGAGGAGAGGGAGACACAGGGGGGAGGAGAGGGAGACACAGGGGAGGACAGGGAGACACGGGGGGAGGAGAGGGAGACACAGGGGGGAGGAGAGGGAGACACAGGGGGGGAGAGGGAGACATGGGGGAGGAGAGGGAGACACAGGGGGGAGGAGAGGGAGACACAGGGGGGAGGACAGGGAGACACAGGGGAGGACAGGGAGACACGGGGGGGAGGAGAGGGAGACACAGGGGAGGACAGGGAGACACAGGGGGGAGGACAGGGAGACACAGGGAGGACAGGGAGACACGGGGGGAGGAGAGGGAGACACAGGGGAGGACAGGGAGACACAGGGGGAGGAGAGGGAGACACAGGGGGGAGGAGAGGGAGACACAGGGGGGAGGAGAGGGAGACACAGGGGGGAGGACAGGGAGACACAGGGGGAGGACAGGGAGACATGGGGGAGGAGAGGGAGACACAGGGGGAGGAGAGGGAGACACAGGGGGGAGGACAGGGAGACACAGGGGGAGGACAGGGAGACACAGGGGGGAGGACAGGGAGACATGGGGGAGGAGAGGGAGACACAGGGGGGAGGAGAGGGAGACATGGGGGGAGGACAGGGAGACATGGGGGGGAGGACAGGGAGACACAGGGGGAGGACAGGGAGACACGGGGGAGGACAGGGAGACATGGGGGAGGACAGGGAGACACAGGGGGGAGGAGAGGAGGGAGGACATGGAGACACAGGGAGGACATGGAGACATGGGGGAGGAGAGGAGGGAGGACATGGAGACATGGGGGAGGAGAGGAGGGAGGACATGGAGACACGGGGGAGGACAGGGAGACACGGGGGAGGAGAGGGAGACACAGGGGGGAGGACAGGGAGACACGGGGGAGGAGAGGGAGACACAGGGGGGAGGACAGGGAGACACAGGGGGGAGGACAGGGAGACACAGGGGGGAGGACAGGGAGACACAGGGGGGAGGACAGGAGACATGGGGGAGGAGAGGGGAGACACAGGGGGAGGACAGGGAGACATGGGGGGGAGGAGAGGGAGACACAGGGGGAGGACAGGGAGACATGGGGGAGGAGAGGGAGACACAGGGGGGAGGAGAGGGAGACACAGGGGGGAGGACAGGGAGACACAGGGGGGAGGACAGGGAGACACAGGAGGGAGGACAGGGAGACATGGGGGGGAGGAGAGGGAGACACAGGGGGGAGGAGAGGGAGACACAGGGGAGGACAGGGAGACACAGGGGGGAGGAGAGGGAGACACAGGGGAGGACAGGGAGACACAGGGGGGAGGAGAGGGAGACACAGGGGGAGGAGAGGGAGACACAGGGGGGAGGAGAGGGAGACACAGGGGGAGGAGAGGGAGACACAGGGGGGAGGACAGGAGACACAGGGGAGGACAGGGAGACACGGGGGGAGGAGAGGGAGACACAGGGGAGGACAGGGAGACACAGGGGGGAGGACAGGAGACACAGGGGGGAGGACAGGGAGACACAGGGGGGAGGACAGGGAGACACAGGGGGGAGGAGAGGGAGACACAGGGGGGAGGAGAGGGAGACACAGGGGAGGACAGGGAGACACAGGGGGGAGGAGAGGGAGACACAGGGGGAGGAGAGGGAGACATGGGGGAGGAGAGGGAGACACAGGGGGGAGGAGAGGGAGACACAGGGGGAGGAGAGGGAGACACAGGGGGGAGGACAGGGAGACACAGGGGGGAGGACAGGGAGACATGGGGGAGGAGAGGGAGACACAGGGGGAGGACAGGGAGACACAGGGGGGAGGACAGGGAGACATGGGGGGGAGGACAGGGAGACACAGGGGGGAGGACAGGGAGACACGGGGGAGGACAGGGAGACACAGGGGGAGGAGAGGAGGGAGGACATGGAGACACAGGGAGGACATGGAGACATGGGGGAGGAGAGGAGGGAGGACATGGAGACATGGGGGAGGAGAGGAGGGAGGACATGGAGACATGGGGGAGGAGAGGAGGGAGGACATGGAGACATGGGGAGGAGAGGAGGGAGGACATGGAGAAACAGGGAGGAGAGGAGGGAGGACATGGAGGACACGGGGAGACACATGGAGGACAGGGAGACACAGAGAGAACATGGAGACACAGGGAGACACAGGGAGGACATGGAGACACAGGGAGGACATGGAGACACAGGGAGACACAGGAGGACATGGAGACACAGGGAGACACAGGGAGACACAGGGAGGACATGGAGACACAGGGAGACACAGGGAGGACATGGAGACACGGGAGGACATGGAGACACAGGGAGACACAGGGAGACACAGGGAGGACATGGAGACACAGGAGACACAGGGAGGACATGGAGACACAGGGAGGACATGGAGACACAGGGAGGACATGGGAACTAGAGACTCACATCACCGTACTGACTATCTTGTATTTTGCACTAGAGACTCATATCACTGGACTCTTATCACTGGACTATCTTGTGTTTTGTACTTTTTTTATATTCTATTGTATTTGTATTTATATTTTATAGTGTATCTATAGTGTATATAGATACTGGACTGTATAGGACTGTAAAGCTATGTATCCCCCCCCCTGTACCCGCCCCCCCCCCCCCCCCCCCCCAAATGCTGCTTTGACACGCAAATGTCCCCAAGGGGATTAATAAAGGATCATCTTATCTTATCTTATGGAGACACGGGGGAGAAAAGGATGACGAGAGGGAAGAGAGGGAGGAGAGGGGGAGGGAGAGAGGGGAGGAGAGGGAGGAAGACAGGGAGGTAGTCAGGGAGGAGGGGGAGGAGAGGAGGGAGAGAGGGAGGAAGAGAGGAGGAGAGGGGGAGGGAGAGAGGGGAGGAGAGGGAGGAAGACAGGGAGGTAGTCAGGGGAGGAGAGGAGGAAGAGAGGGAGGAGAGGGGAGAGAGAGAGGGAGGAAGAGAGGGAGGAGAGGGGGGAGGGAGAGAGGGGAGGAGAGGGAGGAAGACAGGGAGGTAGTCAGGGGAGGAGAGGGAGGAGAGGAGGAAGAGTGGGAGGAAGAGAGGGAGGAGAGAGGGGAGGAGAGGGAGGAAGACAGGGAGGTAGTCAGGGAGGAGAGGGAGGAGAGGAGGAAGAGAGGGAGGAGAGGGAGGAGGGAGAGGGGAGAGAGGGAGGAAGACAGGGAGGTAGTCAGGGGAGGAGAGGGAGGAGAGGAGGAAGAGAGGGAGGAGAGGGGGAGGGAGAGGGGAGGAAGGAGGAAGAGAGGGAGGAAGAGAGGGAGGAGAGGGGGGAGGGAGAGAGGGAGGAGAGGAGGAAGAGAGGGAGGAAGACAGGGAGGTAGTCAGGGGAGGAGAGGGAGGAGAGGAGGGAGAGAGGAGAGAGAGAAGAGGGAGAGGGGGAGGAGGGGGGAGGAGAGGAGGGAGAGAGGGAGGAAGAGAGGGAGGGAGGAGAGGAGGAAGAGAGGGAGGGGGTGGAGGGAGAGAGGGAGGAAGAGAGGGGAGGAGAGGAGGAAGAGAGGGAGGAAGAGAGGGGAGTAGAGGAGGACGAGAGGGAGGAGACAGGGAGGAGAGGGGGGAGGGAGAGAGGGAGGAGAGGAGGAAGAGAGGGAGGAAGACAGGGAGGAGAGGGGGAGGGAGAGAGGGAGGGAGGAGAGGGGGAAAATAGGGAGAGGAGAGGAGAAGAGGAGGAAGAGAGGAGAGAGGGGAGGAAGAGAGCGGAGGACGAGAGGGAGGAAAAGAGGGGAGGAGAGGAGAGGAGGAGAGAGCGGAGGACGAGAGGGGGAGGAGCGGAGGAAGAGAGGGAGGAGAGGAGAAGCGCTCCCACACGCCGCCCCGCCTGCTCAAGGTGACTGACTGAGCAACACCCGTGGGGCCTCTGGCAATAAACAAGCAATGATGGATGGGATGGAGATACCCCCCGTGTCCTCTGACCTCCAGTGATGCCCCCCGCGTCCCCTGACCTCCAGTGATGCCCCCCGCGTCCCCTGACCTCCGGTGAACCCGCGCCGCGAGGAGCGCTGGGAGGTCACTCCCTCTCGGCGCTTCCTGCCTCCTCAAAACTGCCTCCACTCATCTTTCCTCTCGGGGCCGGGGAGGGAGGGGCTTTCCTTCGCCCGGGGGGGGGCGGGAGGTGGAACATGTCTCCGCCTCGCCGCGCGGCTTTGAAGTCAGCAGTGAGTAATGCCGGCTGTCTCGTCTTCCCGTGCCGCTCGCAGAGAGAGAGAGAGAGACGTTCTGTTCTGCAAAAATATCACCAGCCATTTTGTACACACATCCCCTTATACCTACTCTTTACTACTATGGACTTATGGGACCGGGCCACATCAAATGAATGGTGTTAGTCGGCAGGGAGGGAAGGAAGGAAGGGGTTGTCTCTCCGATGTCCCGTCTGTATGTCTGTCTGTCTCTGCTGTGACGTGGTTGTCCTATGTGCTTCTTTTTTGTATAACAACACATTTCTGTATCAACAGACAATACAGTTTCAAGTTCAAGTTTCAAGTTTCTTTAATAGTTGTCATACAGAAGTACAGAATACTTTCATACAAAATGCTTCTTACTGTTACGCTCCAGAGACTGTGCTAGACAAGATAGTATCAAATAACATAGTATAGCATGTAATTTAGAAGAAGAAAATGAGGTCACAGTGTTCGGTATAGACATATGTACAATGTTCTGAGTTACCATATAATATACAATACTATGCAGTGTACTAATGTACAGTACTATCTAGTGCTGTACTATCTATCTCTTACTAGTGACGCCGCTGGCCCGTATGACTTGTTACTACCATGGTGTCTTTATACCTCTATCACTGTACATATTAATAATAGTACAACTCTGTACATACATCTGATTAGAACTATACACTCAGTAGTAGTACTCATTTATATATTTTATACCCAGTTTAATCTCCTGTACATTGTATGTTACTACTACTACTGCACGTTACTGTTATACATTGACACTCTGGTTGGATGCCAAACTTCTTTTTTTGTTGTGCTGTACTTGTGCTGCGTGATGACATGTATACATTTGAATCAAATGGAATCTAATGTAATTCCGCGCAGGGAGAGAGTAACGGGTGACAGCTACACAACACACAGAGAGAGTAACACATAGCAGCTACACAACACAGAGAGAGTAACACATAGCAGCTACACAACACACAGAGAGAGTAACACATAGCAGCTACACAACACAGAGAGAGAGTAAAAAAACGAACGAAAACGAAAACGAACGCAAAAAAACGAACGCAAAAAAACGAACGAACTAAAACGAACGAACTAAAACTAAAACGAACGCAAAAAAACGAACCCACTAAAACTAAAACGAACTAAAACGCAAAGAAACGAACAAAAAAAAATGAAAAAAATAAATAAAACTAACGAAAAAAAAGAACGAACTAAAACGAAAACTAACTAAAACGAAAATGAACGCAAAAAAACGAACGCAAAAAAACGAACGAACTAAAACGAAAACGAACAAAAATGAAAACGAACAAAAAAAAACGAACGAAAAAATACGAACGAAAAAAAACGAACGCAAAAAAACGAACGAACTAAAACGAAAACTAACTCAAACGAAAATGAACGCAAAAAAACGAACAAACTAAAACGAAAGCGAACTAAAACGAAAACGAATGAAAAAAAAGAAAGAAAAAAAACGAACGAAAAAAGACGAAAACGAACGAAAAAAAGAACGAATGGAAAAAAAGAACGCAAAAAAACGAACGAACTAAAACGAACGAACTAAAACTAAAACGAACGCAAAAAAACGAACCCACTAAAACTAAAACGAACTAAAACGAAAACAAACGCAAAGAAACGAACAAAAAAAAACGAAAAAAATAAATAAAACAAACGAAAAAAAAGAACGAACTAAAACGAAAACTAACTAAAACGAAAATGAACGCAAAAAAACGAACGCAAAAAAACGAACGAACTAAAACGAAAACGAACAAAAATGAAAACGAACAAAAAAAAACGAACAAAAAAATACGAACGAAAAAAAACGAACGCAAAAAAACGAACGAACTAAAACAAAAACTAACTCAAACGAAAATGAACGCAAAAAAACGAACAAACTAAACGAAAGCGAACTAAAACGAAAACGAATGAAAAAAAAAAGAAAGAAAAAAAACGAACGCAAAAAGACGAAAACGAACGAAAAAAAGAACGAATGGAAAAAAAGAACGCAAAAAACGAACAAACACATGACAGCTACACAACACAGAGAGAGAGTAACACATAGCAGCTACACAACACAGAGAGAGTAAAAAAACGAACTAAAACGAAAACAAACACAAAAAAACGAACGCAAAAAAACGAACGAACTAAAACAAACGAACTAAAACGAAAACGAACGCAAAAAAACGAACGAAAAAAAAAGAACGAACTAAAACTAAAACGAACGAAAAAAAATTAAAAATAAAACTAATGAAAAAAAAGAACGAACTAAAACGAAAACTAACTAAAACGAAAACGAAAAAAAAACGAACGAAAAAAAATGAACGAAAAAAAATGAACGCAAAAAAACGAAAGCAAAAAAACGAACAAACTAAAACAAAAACGAACTAAAACGAAAATGAACGCAAAAAAACCAACGCAAAAAAACTAACAAACTAAAACGAAAACGAACTAAAACGAAAACGAATGAAAAAAACTAACGAGAAAAAAAACGAACGCAAAAAAACGAAAACGAAAGAAAAAAAGAACGAACGAGAAAAAAAAAGAACGCAAAAAACCAACGAAAAAAAAAGAACGAACTAAAACGAAAACGAACTAAAACGAAAATGAACGCAAAAAAACCAACGCAAAAAAACGAACAAACTAAAACGAAAACGAACTAAAACGAAAATGAACGCAAAAAAAACAACGCAAAAAAACTAACAAACTAAAACGAAAACGAACTAAAACGAAAACGAATGAAAAAAAACGAACGAAAAAAAAAGAATGAAAAAAAACGAACACAAAAAAAACGAAAATGAACGAAAAAAAGAACGAACAAAAAAAAAAACAAAAAAAAAGAATGAAAAAAAAAGAACAAACTAAAACAAAAACGAACGAAAAAGAAAACGAACGCAAAAAAACGAACGCAAAATAAAGAACGAACACATGACAGCTACACAACACAGAGAGAGAGTAACACATGGCAGCTACACAACACAGAGAGAGAGTAACACATAGCAGCTACACAACACAGAGAGAGAGTAACACATAGCAGCTACACAACACAGAGAGAGAGTAACACATAGCAGCTACACAACACAGAGAGAGAGTAACACATAGCAGCTACACAACACAGAGAGAGAGTAACACATGGCAGCTACACAACACAGAGAGAGTAACACATGGCAGCTACACAACACAGAGAGAGAGAGTAACACATGACAGCTACACAACACAGAGAGAGAGTAACACATGGCAGCTACACAACACACAGAGAGAGTAACACATAGCAGCTACACAACACAGAGAGAGTAACACATGACAGCTACACAACACAGAGAGAGAGTAACACATGGCAGCTACACAACACAGAGAGAGAGTAACACATAGCAGCTACACAACACAGAGAGAGAGTAACACATAGCAGCTACACAACACAGAGAGAGAGTAACACATAGCAGCTACACAACACAGAGAGAGAGAGTAACACATGGCAGCTACACAACACAGAGAGAGAGAGTAACACATGACAGCTACACAACACAGAGAGAGTAACACATGACAGCTACACAACACAGAGAGAGAGTAACACATAGCAGCTACACAACACACAGAGAGTAACACATAGCAGCTACACAACACAGAGAGAGAGTAACGCATAGCAGCTACACAACACAGAGAGAGAGTAACACATAGCAGCTACACAACACAGAGAGAGAGTAACACATAGCAGCTACACAACACACAGAGAGAGAGTAACACATAGCAGCTACACAACACACAGAGAGAGAGTAACACATAGCAGCTACACAACACACAGAGAGAGAGTAACACATAGCAGCTACACAACACAGAGAGAGTAACACATAGCAGCTACACAACACAGAGAGAGTAACACATGGCAGCTACACAACACAGAGAGAGAGAGTAACACATAGCAGCTACACAACACAGAGAGAGTAACACATGGCAGCTACACAACACAGAGAGAGAGAGTAACACATAGCAGCTACACAACACAACACAGAGAGAGAGTAACACATAGCAGCTACACAACACAGAGAGAGAGAGTAACACATAGCAGCTACACAACACAGAGAGAGAGTAACACACAACGCAAAAAAACGAACGAACTAAAACGAAAACGAACTAAAATGAAAACAAATGAAAAAAAACAAAAAAAAAAAAGAACGCAAAAAAACGAAAACGAACGAAAAAAAGAACGAATGAAAAAAAAATAACGCAAAAAACTAACGCAAAAAAAAGAACGAACTAAAACGAAAACGAACTAAAAAGAAAACGAACGCAAAAAAATCAACAGAACGCAAAAAACGAACACAAAAAAACAAACGAACTAAAACGAACGAACTAAAACGAAAACGAACGCAAAAAAACGAACGCACTAAAACGAAAACGAACTAAAACGAAAACGAACGCAAAAAAAAGAACGAAAAAAAAGAACGATCTAAAACTAAAACGAAAAAAAAAAAAAATAATAAATAAAACTAACGAAAAAAAAAGAACGAACTAAAACGAAAAACGAAAACGAAAATGAACGCAAAAAAACGAACGCAAAAAAACGAACGAACTAAAACGAAAACGAACTAAAACGAAAACGAACAAAAAAACGAACGAAAAAAAACGAACGCAAAAAAACGAACGCAAAAAAACGAACGAACTAAAACGAAAACTAACTAAAACGAAAAAGAATGAAAAAAACCGGAAAAAAAGAACGCAAAAAAACGAATGCAAAAAAACGAAAACGAACGAAAAAAAGAGCGAATGAAAAAAAAGAACGCAAAAAACTAACGCAAAAAAAAGAACGAACACATGACAGCTACACAACACAGAGAGAGAGAGTAACACATGACAGCTACACAACACAGAGAGAGTAACACATAGCAGCTACACAACACAGAGAGAGAGAGTAACACATGACAGCTACACAACACAGAGAGAGAGTAACACATGGCAGCTACACAACACACAGAGAGAGTAACACATGACAGCTACACAACACACAGAGAGAGTAACACATGACAGCTACACAACACAGAGAGAGAGTAACACATGACAGCTACACAACACAGAGAGAGAGTAACACATGGCAGCTACACAACACACAGAGAGAGTAACACATGACAGCTACACAACACACAGAGAGAGAGTAACACATAGCAGCTACACAACACAGAGAGAGAGTAACACATAGCAGCTACACAACACAGAGAGAGAGAGTAACACATAGCAGCTACACAACACAGAGAGAGAGTAACACATGACAGCTACACAACACAGAGAGAGAGTAACACATAGCAGCTACACAACACAGAGAGAGAGAGTAACACATAGCAGCTACACAACACAGAGAGAGAGTAAAAAAACGAACGCAAAAAAAAGAACAAACTAAAAACGAAAATGAACTAAAACGAAAACGAACGAAAAAAAACGAACGAAAAAAAAATAACGCACAAAAACGAACGGAAAAAAACGAACACAAAAATACGAACGCAAAAAAACGAACGAACTAAAACGAACGAACTAAAACGTAAACGAACTAAAACGAAAACGAACGCAAAAAAACTAACGCAAAAAAACGAACGCAAAAAAACGAACGCAAAAAACGAACAAACTAAAACGAACAAACTAAAACGTAAACGAACTAAAACGAAAACGAACGCAAAAAAAACGAACGCAAAAAAACGAACGAACTAAAACGAAAACGAACTAAAACGAAAATGAACTAAAACGAAAACGAACGAAAACGAAAACGAACGAAAAATAACGAAAGAAAAAAAAATAACGAACGCAAAAAAACGAACGAACTAAAACGAACGAACTAAAACGTAAACGAACTAAAACGAAAACGAACGCAAAAAAACGAACGCAAAAAAACGAACGCAAAAAAACGAACGCAAAAAAACGAACAAACTAAAACGAACAAACTAAAACGAACAAACTAAAACGTAAACGAACTAAAACGAAAACGAACGCAAAAAAAACAAATGCAAAAAAACGAACAAACTCAAACGAAAACGAACTAAAACGAAAATGAACGCAAAAAAAACAAACGCAAAAAAAAGAACGAACTAAAATGAAAACGAACTAAAACGAAAACAAACGCAAAAAAACTAACGCAAAAAAAGAACGAATGCATAGCAGCTACACAACACAGAGAGAGAGAGTAACACATAGCAGCTACACAACACAGAGAGAGAGAGTAACACATGGCAGCTACACAACACAGAGAGAGAGTAACACATGGCAGCTACACAACACAGAGAGAGAGAGTAACACATAGCAGCTACACAACACAGAGAGAGAGTAACACATAGCAGCTACACAACACAGAGAGAGAGTAACACATAGCAGCTACACAACACAGAGAGAGAGTAACACATAGCAGCTACACAACACACAGAGAGAGAGTAACACATAGCAGCTACACAACACAGAGAGAGTAACACATAGCAGCTACACAACACAGAGAGAGAGTAACACATAGCAGCTACACAACACAGAGAGAGAGTAAAAAAACGAACTAAAACGAAAACGAACGCAAAAAAACGAACGTAAAAAAACTAACGCAAAAAAACGAACAAACTAAAACGAAAACGAACGCAAAAAAACGAACGCACTAAAACTAAAACGAACTAAAACGAAAACTAACGCAAAAAAACGAACAAAAAAAAAGAACGAACTAAAACTAAAACTAACGAAAAAAAACGAAAAAAATAAAATAAAACTAACGAAAAAAAAAAAGAACAAACTAAAACGAACTAAAACGAAAATGAACGCAAAAAAACAAACGCAAAAAAGCGAACGAACTAAAACTAAAACGAACTAAAACGAAAACGAACAAAAAAAAGAACGAAAAAAAACGAACGGAAAAAAATGAATGCAAAAAACGAACAAACTAAAACGAAAACGAACTAAAACGAAAACAAATGAAAAAAAACGAAAAAAAAGAACGCAAAAAAACGAACGCAAAAAAAAGAAAACGAACGCAAAAAACGAACGAAAAAAAAGAACGAACTAAAACGAAAACGAACTAAAACGAAAACGAACAAAAAAAAACGAACGAAAAAATACGAACGAAAAAAACGAACGCAAAAAAACGAACGAACTAAAACGAAAACTAACTAAAACGAAAATGAACGCAAAAAACGAACCCACTAAAACTAAAACGAACTAAAACGAAAACAAACGCAAAAAAACGAACGAAAAAAAAAGAACGAACTAAAACGAAAACGAACGAAAAAAACGAAAAAAATAAATAAAACTAACGAAAAAAAAGAACGAACTAAAACGAAAACTAACTAAAACGAAAATGAACGCAAAAAAACGAACGCAAAAAAACGAACGAACTAAAATGAAAACGAACTAAAACGAAAACGAACGAAAAAATACGAACGAAAAAAACGAACGCAAAAAAACGAACACAAAAAACGAACGAACTAAAACAAAAACTAACTAAAACGAAAACTAACTAAAACGAAAATGAACGCAAAAAAAAGAACGCAAAAAAACGAACGCAAAAAAACGTAAACGAATGAAAAAAAGAACGAATGAAAAAAAAGAACGCAAAAAACGAACGAACTAAAACTAAAACGAACTAAAACGAAAACGAACAAAAAAAAACGAACGAAAAAAAACGAACGCAAAAAAACGAACAAACTAAAACTAAAACTAACTAAAACGAAAATGAATGAAAAAACACTAACGAAAAAAAAGAACGCAAAAAAAACGAAAACTAACTAAAAAGAAAACGAACGCAAAAAACGAACGCAAAAAAAAGAACAAACACATGACAGCTACACAACACAGAGAGAGAGAGTAACACATGGCAGCTACACAACACAGAGAGAGAGTAACACATAGCAGCTACACAACACAGAGAGAGTAACACATGGCAGCTACACAACACAGAGAGAGTAACACATGACAGCTACACAACACAGAGAGAGAGTAACACATAGCAGCTACACAACACACAGAGAGAGTAACACATAGCAGCTACACAACACAACACAGAGAGAGAGTAACACATGACAGCTACACAACACACACCGCCGTGCCGCGCCCCCGCGAGCTTTCACACCTGTTTCTGCTCAGGTTGGGCTGAAAAGGGCTTCTGCCAGGGGGTTTAGGGGCGCGTTATTACAGGCACATCTGTGAGCAAGAGGGTGGCAAATTAGACTCTAATTGCATTAACAGGGATTATGCCTTCCAGTTGAGTTTTTTTTTGCACTTTTTACATGAAACACTTTGTGAAAAAGAAAGAAATAAAAAGACCCAGGAGGGAGAAACAGCACGCGGGCTGTGGTGTGGCTCTTTTATGAGCTGTGGCTCTCGGTCGTTTGGGGGGCTGCGATATTCTGGGTACAACTTGCGGGGAAGGGGCTTATACAGTGTGTGTGTGTGTGTGCCAGCCCCCACTCTCTCTCTCTCTCTCTCTCTCTCTCTCTCACCCCCCCTCGCCGTGGTAACGAGCCGCCAATCCCAGTGGAACCTCCCACAATGTGCGCATGGCAACAATCTGAGGCTCTCGGCTTCGTCCCATTACCCTATCACATAATTACCTCCTCATTGGGGAGCCACTAGCGCGGCTGTTTAAAAACAAGCTATAGGCTTCCAGTTGTGGGTCTGAGGCGAGGAGGGGGTGGGAGAGAGAGAGAGAGTAGGGGGGCGGGGAGGGGCGAGTATGGGGCAAGGAGGGGACGAGGAGGCTCGTTGGATCAATTCAAGAGAGAAAACATCCTTTGGCCTTGTGTGAGGAGAGAGGGAGGAGGAGAGGAGGGAGGGAGGAGGAGAGGAGAGGGGGGAGGGAGGAGAGGGGAGGAGAGGAGGAAGAGAGGGAGGAGGAGAGGGGATGAGAAGGAGGAGAGGGGAGGAGAGGGAGGAGAGGAGGAAGAGAGGGAGGAGAGGAGGAAGAGAGGGAGGAGGAGAGGGGATAAGAGGGAGGAGAGGAGGAAGAGAGGGAGGAGAGGAGGATGAGAGGGGAGGAGAGGAGGAGAGAGGGAGGAGGAGAGGGAGGAGAGGAGGAAGAGAGGGGAGTAGAGGAGGAGGAGAGAGGGAGGAGGAGAGGGGATGAGAGGGAGGAGAGGAGGAAGAGAGGGAGGAGAGGAGGAAGAGAGGGAGGAGGAGAGGAGGAAGAGAGGGAGGAGAAGAGGGGAGGAGAGGAGGGAGAGAGGGAGGAGGAGTGGAGAGGAGGAGAGAGGAGGAGAGGGGAGGAGAGGAGGAAGAGAGGAGAGGAGGAGAGGAGGAAGAGAGGGGAGGGGAGGAGGAGGAGGAGAGAGGGAGGAGGAGAGGAGGAAGAGAGGGAGGAGAGGAGGAAGAGAGGGGAGTAGAGGAGGAGGAGAGAGGGAGGAGGAGAGGGGAGGAGAGGAGGAAGAGAGGGAGGAGGAGAGGAGGAGAGGAGGAAGAGAGGGAGGAGAAGAGGAGGAGAGGAGAGGAGGAGAGGAGGAAGAGAGGGGAGGAGAGGAGGAGGAGAGAGGGAGGAGGAGAGGAGGAAGAGAGGGAGGAGAGGAGGAAGAGAGGGGAGTAGAGGAGGAGGAGAGAGGGAGGAGGGGAGGAGTGGAGGAAGAGAGGGAGGAGGAGAGGAGGAGAGGAGGAAGAGAGGGAGGATAAGAGGGGAGGAGAGGAGGGAGAGAGGAGAGGAGGAGGAGAGGAGGAAGAGAGGGAGGAGAGGAGGAAGAGGAGGAGGAAGAGAGGGGAGGAGAGGAGGACGAGAAGGAGGAAGAGAAAGAAGAGGAGGAGTCAGAGTCCAGTCAGTTTCTCTACAGCAGGGCTCGTCAGAGGAACGTCATCATGTGTCTAACTCACGTTGTGATTCAGTTTTCTTTATTCGCCATTTATGTAAAAACACAAAATGGAACGTGATTAAAGGGGAAATGTCAGGTGGGATTGATTTCCCAATGTTCAGCCATTCTTCTTTAGAATAAGAAGTGACACGGGAGGACCCTGAAACTAAACAAAACAAACTAAACACAATGCACAGCAGCAACAACAACGCCACAGCTGCCATAGACAGACGGCGCCATCTTGCATCTCACGTTGTGATTCAGTGAGGTCCAGTCAGAGGAACATCGTCAGTACTGTATAATTTGCATATCGTATATATGTCACAAATGTAACAGTACTATATACCTGTATGTCATGTATGTCCCTACAGTATGTCATAAATGTCATGATGTTGTGACAAACGTCTTTCTCTGGTCTGCATCCCCTTTTTTGTGTGTATTGAGCCGTACTGTGTATTGTACCCATTCTGCAATCTGTTAAATAAAGTTTTCATTCATTCATTCATTCATTCATTCATTCATTCATTCATTCATTCATTCATCATTCATCCATTCATCCGTCTAACTCACGTTGTGATTCAGTGTCATATTGAAGTGGCCCTGGTAGTTGTATCAACGTCTGTATGTATGTAGTCAACAACTGACCGTCAAGTCAAATAAATCAAATCAAATAATATTTCAACAATATTTACTGTTGGAAATATTACTCTAATAATGGATACATGTACTTTTCAAGTAAAATAAGTAACTCCTCCTCTACTCTCTTCTCCCTCTCCTCCTCTACTCTCTCTCCCTCTCCTCCTCTACTCTCTCTCCCTCTCCTCCTCCTCTCTCGTCCCCTCTCTCGCCTCTCTCTCTCCTCTCCTCTCCTCCTCCTCCTCTCCTCCTCTACTCTCTCCTCTCCTCTCCTCCCTCCTGTTCCTTCTCCTCCTCCTCCTCTCTCTCTCCCTCTCCTCCTCCTCCTGTTCCTCCTCCTCTACTCTCTCTCTCTCCTCCTCCTCCTGTTCCTCATCCTCTACTATCTCCCTCTCCTCCTCCTCCTCCTCCGCCTGTTCCTCCTCTCTACTCTCTCCCTATCCTCCTCCTCCTGTTCCTCCTCCTCCTCCTCTCTCTCTCTCCCTCTCCTCCTCCTCCTGTTCCTCCTCCTCCTCCCTCTCTCTCTCTCCCTCTCCTCCTCCTCCTGTTCCTCCTCCTCCTCCTGTTCCTCTATCCTCCTCTGTTCCTCCTCCTCTCTCGTCCTCTCCTCCTCCTCTCCTCCTCCTCCTGTTCCTCCTCCTCTCCTCTCTCCCTCTCCTCCTCCTGTTCCTCCTCCTCCTCCTCCTCTCTCTCCTTCTCTGTTCCTTCTCCTCCTCCTCACCTCTCTCTCTCCTCCTCTCCTCTCTCTCCTCCTCCTCTCCTCTCTCTCCTCCCCCTCTCCTCCTCTCCTCCTCCTCTCCTCTCTCTCCTCTCTCTCCTCCTCTCCTCTCTCCCTCTCTCCTCCTCCCTCTCCTCTCTCTCTCCTCCTCCTCTCCTCTCTCTCCCCCCCCCTCTCCTCCTCTCTTCCCCCTCTCCCCTCTCCTCCTCCTCTCCTCTCTCTCCTCCCTCCTCCTCTCCTCTCTCCTCCTCTCCTCCCCCTCTCCTCCCTCCTCCTCTCCTCTCTCTCTCCTCCCCTCCTCCTCTCTCTCTCCTCCTCCTCTCTCTCTCTCTCTCTCTTCCCACACCTCTACCCACGTCCCATCTGCCGTGGCCTCAGCAGGCGGCCAAGGTTCAGCTCCAGGTCCTGGCAGAGAGGGACCCGGACCCTGACCCCCGTCGAGAGACGCCCGATTTAGCCTCTCCATGTATGGGGCGAGTGGGAGAGAGAAAGCGGGGGAAAACGCCGCCGCTGCTGCCGCTGCTGCTGCTGCATACCTCACACTCTGTGTGTCTCTCTGGTGGTCGGCCTCGGCCGCGAGTCAGAGAGGACCGGCTCGTCGCGTCGTGAGAGAGAAGCTATGAAACCAGCACTCCTCCCTTTTTTTATTTTTTATTTTTTTACTAGCATTTAATTTCAGCTGAAAACGAAAATGTGAGATTTTCCTTTTTTTTTTGTCATAATCGGAAATTAATAGTTTGAGGGCATTCAAATCCTGTTTATTGTTCAGCTTGGGGGCATTTGAACCCTGTAGGCCTATATGGTTCAGCTTGGGGGGGCATTTGAACCCTGTAGGCCTATATGGTTCAGCTTGGGGGGCATTTAAACCCTGTAGGCCTATATGGTTCAGCTTGGGGGGCATTTGAACCCTGTAGGCCTATATGGTTCAGCTTGGGGGGCATTTAAACCCTTAGGCCTATATGGTTCAGCTTGGGGGCATTTAAACCCTGTAGGCCTATATGGTTCAGCTTGGGGGGGGCATTTAAACCCTGTAGGCCTATATGGTTCAGCTTAGGGGGGCATTTAAACCCTGTAGGCCTATATGGTTCAGCTTGGGGGGCATTTAAACCCTGTAGGCCTATATGGTTCAGCTTGGGGGGCATTTAAACCCTGTAGGCCTATATGGTTCAGCTTGGGGGGCATTTTAAACCCTGTAGGCCTATATGGTTCAGCTTAGGGGGCATTTAAAACCTGTAGGCCTATATGGTTCAGCTTGGGGGGGGCATTTAAACCATGTAGGCCTATATGGTTCAGCTTGGGGGGCATTTAAACCATGTAGGCCTATATGGTTCAGCTTGGGGGGGCATTTAAACCCTGTAGGCCTATATGGTTCAGCTTGGGGGGCATTTAAACCCTGTAGGCCTATATGGTTCAGCTTGGGGGGCATTTAAACCCTGTATCTGGTTCAGCTTGGGGGCATTTAAACCCTGTAGGCCTATATGGTTCAGCTTGGGGGCATTTAAACCCTGTATCTGGTTCAGCTTGGGGGCATTTGTTTTCAACAGTTCCATTCCACTAACGTGACGTGAAAAGGAGCTTCTTTTGGCCGCGGCGGCGTCATCTTACTCCGGTCCGGACTCCTCTCTAAAAACCGTCCCTGAATAGGCTGGAGGTGAAATACCTGAAGCACAACCAGGGGTCGAAGGGCACGACCCCCGGACTCAAAATGTCCCTGGGATGGAGGTCGACGGGGGGTGGAGGAGGAGGAGGGTGGGTGGGTTGGTTGGGGGGTCACCGCACGGCTTCAAAAGGGGGGGGGTGGGGTGGGGGGGGTGAGGGGAGCAAGGGGTGGTGGTGGTGGTGGGGGTTGTGTAACGGGGGGTTGAGAGACACTTACCGTCAAGTGCTGGAAGAGCCAGGCCCTCATGATGTTGGTGGCCACCTTGGGGAAGATGCCTCTCTTCTTGTTGTGCCGCTTCTCCTTGTCCGGGTCGTCCTCGTCGCCGGTGCTGCCGGGGGGACGCCGCGCCGTTGTCCAGGCAGTCACCTGTGTGATGGATCGATTGATTGATTGAAAACTTTATTAAATTTTTTTAAAACAATGTTTTTTATTGCATTTTTTTTTCTCTTTTATACAAACATACATACGTATATACAGACAATATCACATGACAAAAATAAAAAGACATCCTTCAATCCCCTCCCTTCCCTAATTATAATTCAACTTGCCATTCCCGCGGCAGACATATTACAATAATAGAAACAATTATTGTTAAAATAAATGATAAGAAATCACGGAAATACCAACCTAAAAATATATATATATATATATATATATATATATATATATATATAAAATAAAATAAAATAAAATAAAAATAAAATAATAATAACAAAAAATAAATTGAAATAAAATAAAAATAAAAAACCCTTCTTCGGCTTCTCTACCCTCATCCGTTTTTTTTTCTCTTTTTTTATTTAACAGATTGCAGAATGGGTACAATACAGTACGGCTCTATACACACAATTGTTAAGGGGATGCAGACCATCAGGGTCCCCCCCGTTTTCAATTCATCATAACATTTATGACACACCGACATAGAAATATACAGTACTGTTACATCCAGACATTTATGACATACAAGATATACAAATATACAGTACTGTTTATTTACAGACAGCGTTTCTAAAAGAGAATATATACATTTGAGGGGGAGGAAACATGTACATTGGGTTGGTTGGTTGGGTGGGTGGGGGGGGGCGGGGGTTTGGACATTTACCCGGGCCGGTTTCGAATTGCAGCCTCCCGTAGGTGCTCTTTGAGAGTGGTTTTGAAGGTGAGTAGGGATTCACATTCCTTCACGGTTGTGGGTAGGGCGTTCCACATTGTTTTGGCATAATTGCTAAACGTGTTTAGTCCTTGTTTGAGCCGAATCTGGGTTGGACATGATTTGTGGAGCTCCCTCTAGGTGTTGTGGTCGTGGTATTCACTGACCTTTGGGAAGTATTTCGACATGTACATGGGTCCAAACGCAAGGCCACACGCTGTGGGTGGCTGGCCGGGGGGCGTCTATGCTTTTACCAAACGGTTCGTGTTTCCGCATTCCCGTTTTGCGCTCTGATTGGCCACGCACGTTTCTAGTCATGTGACATGTGCGCCCAATCGCATGACACGCCCATTTCCGCCTCGACCAGCAGCAAACTACCTAACGCCTACAATCCACACTCTAACCTTAACCAACTTCGAAAGAGTGCCTAAGCTTAACCGGCGAAAGAACTTGCCGTCACACGATATCGCCCTGCTCTAAGACAAACTCTAACCTTAACCAACTTCGAAAGAGCGCCTAAGCTTAACCGTCCAAAGAACTTGCCGTCACACGATTGGGCGCACATGTCACATGACCAGAAACGTCAGTGGCCAATCAGAGCGCAAAACGGGAACGAGGAAACACGAACCGTTTGGTAAAAGCAATCAGGCGGCCGGCGGTCCTACCGAAGCCTGTCTCGCACGTTAGACTCCTGTCTCCGGTCCCACCTTGTCCCGTACGAGAAACGACATTGCCCTGCAGAAGCTATAATGACGGCAGTAGCTACAGTTATTTTCAAAATGTTGTTATGAGTTGAAATTCTCAATGTCTGTTTTGTCTCGTGACAACGTTTTCAGAGTTCAATCTTGCTCTGTTTTTAGAGAAAACGGCTATAGAGGATTTTAGTAACTACAAAGTCGCTGGAGCTTTGACCCTCCTGTCGTCCTCAGGTTTACTTTACAGCCTGTATCTCCTTGGGCTAGTTTTGACCCCAGCCGTGTCAACCTCCAGAGAATTATCATAAAACTGTAGCCTTACAAAAATGTATGTTTCAGGTGCTTTATGTTTCCTTATTGACCTAAATAACTATTTAAATAAAACATTACCCCCACCCACCCCATTATACATCCAGAATACCTGTTATGTGACTATCAAAAAATAAGATAAATCACCATAAAATCTCACTGATTGACATACAATTTTAAAGAAAGATATTAGCTGCGAGTTTGTCACGCGCTCTCCTCGGCCCCGTCTCGTTTCTCTGTCATCAGAGCGTACGTACGAGACCAGATATAATATGGAATGTCTTTAGAGACATGGTGGCTGGAAATATTGCCCTTCCGGTGTCAGCGTTCCAAAGGCTTGCTGTTGTTGCTTCTTGATTTGTACACTCCTGCTAAAACGAGCAACACAGTGTAGGCTTTGCAAGTGCAGGTCCCATTTGACTCCTTCCAACTGTCCCCACACACTCCCCTCTAAATCCACCGTCTCGGGTATATATCCTTCTCAGTTGATGTTGCTATGAAGAGCTCGAACGCT
>NW_028172939.1:0-2500 GCF_963971535.1 Notolepis coatsorum | reverse complement strand
TTATATAGATTATGGCATTTTAAGTGCTTCTATAGGCTATGTATGAAATATAGACTATAGACCTATACAATTGTTTACAAAGTAAACAAAATCATACATTTGGCTCTAACAGTGGCAAAGTGCATGATAGTAAATGACAGTATGAAGGTTAGTAAAAAAAAAAAAAAAAAAAAAATGTTTTTAGTCGACAGCGTAAAAATTGGTCGGGTTTCGGCCGTCCTGACTGCGGTGGGAAGTCCGTTCCACCATTGTGGAGCGAGGACCGAGAATAACCGGCTTCTCTTTGGGAGGTTATGGGCATCGTTAAATGAGCTCTCCATCTCTCTTCCTTTTTATTTTTTTTATTTTTGGAGTGCTTCTTTAAGTCTACCTGTCCCCCATCCAGAAGGATCCCTGGTTTATCTTCAACAGCTCTGACCTCTCGCCTGGCTCGACTCCAAAGTCTTTCATCTGGAGAACAGATACTTATAATAATCAGAACAGATAATCAGAACAGATAATCTGGCCAGAGTGAGGGCCCATTGTGGCTTCGCTGATGAGGCTGCGTTCACACTGACAGCCTTAGTGCTGCGTTCACACTGACAGTCTTAGTGCTGCGTTCACACTGACAGTCTTAGTGCTGCGTTCACACTGACAGCCTTAGTGCTGCGTTCACACTGACAGCCTTAGTGCTGCGTTCACACTGACAGCCTTAGTGCTGCGTTCACACTGACAGCCTTAGTGCTGCGTTCACACTGACAGCCTTAGTGCTGCGTTCACACTGACAGTCTTAGTGCTGCGTTCACACTGACAGTCTTAGTGCTGCGTTCACACTGACAGTCTTAGTGCTGCGTTCACACTGACAGTCTTAGTGCTGCGTTCACACTGACAGTCTTAGTGCTGCGTTCACACTGACAGTCTTAGTGCTGCGTTCACACTGACAGTCTTAGTGCTGCGTTCACACTGACAGTCTTAGTACTGCGTTCACACTGACAGTCTTAGTGCTGCGTTCACACTGACAGTCTTAGTGCTGCGTTCACACTGACAGTCTTAGTGCTGCGTTCACACTGACAGTCTTAGTGCTGCGTTCACACTGACAGCCTTAGTGCTGCGTTCACACTGACAGCCTTAGTGCTGCGTTCACACTGACAGACAGCCTTAGTGCTGCGTTCACACTGACAGACTTAGTGCTGCGTTCACACTGACAACCTTAGCGCTGCGTTCACACTGACAGCCTTAGTGCTGCGTTCACACCGACAGCCTTAGTGCTGCGTTCACACTGACAGCCTTAGTGCTGCGTTCACACTGACAGTCTTAGTGCTGCGTTCACACTGACAGCCTTAGTGCTGCGTTCACACTGACAGCCTTAGCGCTGCGTTCACACTGACGGTCTTAGTGCTGCGTTCACACTGACAGTCTTAGTGCTGCGTTCACACTGACAGCCTTAGTGCTGCGTTCACACTGACAGCCTTAGTGCTGCGTTCACACTGACAGGCCTTAGTGCTGCGTTCACACTGACAGCCTTAGTGCTGCGTTCACACTGACAGCCTTAGTGCTGCGTTCACACTGACAGTCTTAGTGCTGCGTTCACACTGACAGCCTTAGTGCTGCGTTCACACTGACAGACAGCCTTAGTGCTGCGTTCACACTGACAGCCTTAGTGCTGCGTTCACACTGACAGCCTTAGTGCTGCGTTCACACTGACAGCCTTAGTGCTGCGTTCACACTGACAGTCTTAGCGCTGCGTTCACACTGACAGACAGCCTTAGTGCTGCGTTCACACTGACAGCCTTAGCGCTGCGTTCACACTGACAGCCTTAGTGCTGCGTTCACACTGACAGTCTTAGTGCTGCGTTCACACTGACAGCCTTAGCGCTGCGTTCACACTGACAGACAGCCTTAGTGCTGCGTTCACACTGACAACCTTAGTGCTGCGTTCACACTGACAGACAGCCTTAGTGCTGCGTTCACACTGACAGCCTTAGCGCTGCGTTCACACTGACAGTCTTAGTGCTGCGTTCACACTGACAGCCTTAGCGCTGCGTTCACACTGACAGCCTTAGTGCTGCGTTCACACTGACAGCCTTAGTGCTGCGTTCACACTGACAGCCTTAGTGCTGCGTTCACACTGACAGCCTTAGTGCTGCGTTCACACTGACAGCCTTAGTGCTGCGTTCACACTGACAGCCTTAGTGCTGCGTTCACACTGACAGCCTTAGCGCTGCGTTCACACTGACAGTCTTAGTGCTGTGTTCACACTGACAGCCTTAGCGCTGCGTTCACACTGACAGACAGCCTTAGTGCTGCGTTCACACTGACCTTAGCGCTGCGTTCACACTGACAGACAGCCTTAGTGCTGCGTTCACACTGACCTTAGTGCTGCGTTCACACTGACAGCCTTAGACCCCTTAGTGCTGCGTTCACACTGACAGCCTTAGTGCTGCGTTCACACTGACAGCCTTAGTGCTGCGTTCACACTGACAGCCTTAGTGCTGCGTTCACACTGACAGCCTTAGTGCTG
>NW_028172940.1:105000-180193 GCF_963971535.1 Notolepis coatsorum | reverse complement strand
TGAGTATAGGCTGCCCAATCAGAAGTTAGAAACGGTACTGGTATTTTCCGTGCAGTTTTTCCATTGGCTGAACAAAAAAAATAAGTTTTTATTAACTTTTTATTGGGTGGGCAAGACACAGTTTTGGGTGGGCTGTGGCCACCCCTGACCATAGCTGAAGACGGCCTTGGGTAGAACTCCCTAGTATGCTAATATGTCTACATTACTACCTACTATGCTAATATGTCTATACTACCTACTATGCTAATATGTTTATACTACTATCTACTATGCTAATATGTTTATACTACTACCTACTATGCTAATATGTCTATTATTACTACCTACTATGTTAATATGTCTATATTACTACCTACTATGTTAATATGTCTATTATTACTACCAACTATGTTAATATGTATATACTACTACCTACTATGTTAATATGTCTATACTACTACCTACTATGTTAATATGTATATACTACTACCTACTATGTTAATATGTATATACTACTACCTACTATGTTAATATGTCTATAATACTACCTACTATGTTAATTTTTATTTTTTTTTAAACATTGATCTTAACTGATCACTGTGACTTTATTGCTTTTATCGTTATATATGCCTATGTTTGTGTACAGCACTTTGAGCTACATGACATGTATGAAAGGTGCTTTATAAATACTTACTTACTTACTTACTTACTTACTTACTTACTTACTTACTTACTTACTTACTTACTTACTTACTTACTTACTTACTTACTTACTTACTTACTTACTTACTTACTTACTTACTTACTTACTTACTTACTTACTTACTTACTTACTTACTTACTTACTTACTTACTTACTTACTTACTTACTTACTTACTTACTTACTTACTTACTATGCACTCAGAGTGTAACACTCAAGTGCAACACTGTTGGACGAACTATGTCACTTACCCTCAGCTGTCAGAGTTGTACCCTACCTGCTGACTTGTTGTACAGAACTTGTAAGTTGCTTTGGATAAAAGCGTTCAGCTAAATGACTAAATGTAAATATAAAACACACCAATTCCATCATACCTAAGGTCATCCCTATCCAACATTTATTCTTGTATAACAATATTTGACTGCAGAAATTGTTAAATTAATAAATGTTGCTATACACCCCCAAAACGAAAAAGGGCTAAAATAGAGCCTGTCCATATGGGAGTTGAGATATATGAATTTCTGTAGATTAATAATACAAGCTCTGAGAGCCTTCACACTTGACATGCTAGTAGTCAGCATATTCCTCTTCCTAATATAAAACAACTGGAGGTGGAT
This sequence comes from Notolepis coatsorum, assembly GCF_963971535.1. NCBI lineage: Eukaryota > Metazoa > Chordata > Actinopteri > Aulopiformes > Paralepididae > Notolepis > Notolepis coatsorum. The sequence continues at coordinate 178,896 of NW_028172940.1, read as the reverse complement.
ATCTTGATGCATGCAGGAAATATATACAGAATTTCTATGCATACACGACTGCATTGTCATCTTAATGTCCCCCTCTCCCTGTAATTACTCTCCCAGGCCACTGCTGTAAATACAAATGTGTTCTTTAAAAAACGACTCACTACATCATCGCAGACAAACTTCGAAATAAAGATCGGGATAAGATGATGAGAGATATTAATCTCCTGTAGGGAATTTAGTTTGGGATTTAGTGTTCCCCGCGACCGTGTCTCATCCATCACGCATTGACCGCATCTCTCACATTAAAGGCTGCGTTAGGAATTTTAAGAAGCCAATTGATCACCGACCAAAATCCTATTTCAAAATCGTATTCTTCTCGTAGCCTTGATGAAAGCACACTGATAACACTGAAATATGGCCTGGTTGACAACTTTATGTTTAGCAGAAATATTGTACTATCTGTACAACAAGTAGGGATTCATATATTCAACCTGTGTGGTGATTGGAAGATAAGATGAGCATAACATCAGCATCATGGAACCCAGTGGAATTAGTCTTGGACACTTAAATGTGTGGGCTATAGCTAAAAGTAGCTGCTAAGTGTCGCTACCATTATATTTAGTGCAGTATATTATACCAGTGTCAGTTTACATGAACCAACGGAATCAAGGTCTATAGCAGAGACACTGCAATCTGTCAGCATACCAGTCACCAGCTGGGATACAGTATGACTGCCTGGCACTAGGACATGTGGGCCTCAGCCTCTTCTGTGGCAATGACCCCCTGCAAGGACAAGGACCCCCAGTAAGGACCCCCAGCAAGGACCCACAGCAAGGACCCCCAGCAAGGACCCCCAGCAAGGACCCCCAGAAAGGACCCCCAGCAAGGACCCCCAGAAAGGACCCCCAGTAAGGACCCCCAGCAAGGACCCCCTGTAAGGACCCCCAGTAAGGACCCCCAGCAAGGACCCCCAGTAAGGACCCCCAGCAAGGACCCCCAGCAAGGACCCCCAGCAAGGACCCCCAGTAAGGACCCCCTGCAAGGACCCCCTGCAAGGACCCCCAGTAAGAACCTCCAGTAAGAACAAGGACCCCCAGTAAGGACCCCCAGCAAGGACCCCCAGCAAGGACCCCCTGCAAGGACCCCCAGTAAGAACCTCCAGTAAGGACAAGGACCCCCAGTAAGGACCCCCAGCAAGGACCCCCAGTAAGGACCCCCAGTAAGGACCCCCAGTAAGGACCCCCTGCAAGGACCCCCAGTAAGAACCTCCAGTAAGGACAAGGACCCCCAGCAAGGACCCCCAGCAAGGACCCCCAGTAAGGACCCCCTGCAAGGACCCCCAGTAAGGACCCCCAGTAAGGACCCCCAGTAAGGACCCCCCAGTAAGGACCCCCTGCAAGGACCCCCAGCAAGGACCCCCAGTAAGAACCTCCAGTAAGGACCCCCTGCAAGGACCCCCAGTAAGGACCTCCAGTAAGGACCCCCTGCAAGGACCCCCAGTAAGGACCCCCAGTAAGGACCTCCAGTAAGGACCCCCTGCAAGGACCCCCAGCAAGGACCCCCAGCAAGGACCCACAGTAAGGACCCCCAGTAAGGACCTCCAGTAAGGACCCCCTGCAAGGACCCCCAGTAAGGACCTCCAGTAAGGACCCCCTGCAAGGACCCCCAGTAAGGACCTCCAGTAAGGACCCCCTGCAAGGACCCCCAGTAAGAACCCCCAGTAAGGACCCCCTGCAAGGACCCCCAGCAAGGACCCCCAGCAAGGACCCACAGTAAGGACCCCCAGTAAGAACCTCCAGTAAGGACCTCCAGTAAGGACCTCCAGTAAGGACCCCCAGTAAGAACCCCCAGTAAGGACCCCCAGCAAGGACCCCCAGCAAGGACCCCCAGCAAGGACCCACAGTAAGGACCCCCTTCAAGGACCCCCTGCAAGGACAAGGACCCCCAGTAAGGACCCCCAGTAAGGACCCCCAGCAAGGACCCCCAGTAAGGACCCCCAGTAAGAACCTCCAGTAAGGACCCCCAGCAAGGACCCCCAGTAAGGACCCCCTGCAAGGACCCCCAGTAAGGACCCCCTGCAAGGACCCCCAGTAAGAACCTCCAGTAAGGACCCCCAGTAAGGACCCCCAGTACGGACCCCCAGAAAGGACCCCCAGCAAGGACCCCGAGTAAGGACCCCCAGTAAGGACCCCCAGCAAGGACCCCGAGTAAGGACCCCAAGTAAGGACCCCCAGCTTGAAACACCTCAGACAAAGGACCCTCATCTGAGAAGATTCTGTTTCAGGGACACCCAGGAGTCAGTTATTAGGATTATTTCACTTAGACAACATAGACAACAGTATGTTTTTATAGCTTTAACCCATTTAAAGGTGCTATATAACATTCAACCACTAGAGCACCAGGATGCCATTTTTCCAATCAGGTGCGTCCATGTGGTGAAATAGGAAGTAGGGAGGGGACACATGCTTGCAACATCTGTGGATGTATCATAAAAAAAAGATTACTCACAAAAAATCTATAGCACCTTTATTAATGTTTAATTGTTTAAAAAAATATCGGGACTGTTTGATTAACTGAGTTTCAACTAACTGCACACCATGCCATTGTAAAACAAGATTGACATTATTGTCTCAAATGAGATTTCTATGGATTTTTATTATGACATTCTTGTTCTATTGGATATACGATTAAAAGTGACAGGAACTATGGAAGGCTGAGAAAGAAGCAGGGCCAGAATTCTCTGCAGAGCTCCACATCAGACACACTCTGACCTCTGACCACCACATGTGTTTATGAGCTATATGCAGTAGTACCCAGGTGGCCAAAAAGTTCCGGCCCATTAATGGCCTGTATCCGGCAGGCCGGAAGAAATTAGTCAGCCCAAGTCCGGCTGCCAGAGTCGGCCAAGTAGGCGGCAATGACTGACTGGCCGATTCCGGCCCGAGTACACTGGGCCAGGTCCGGGGTTGCCGGAAGCGGTGAACGTCCGGATCGGCCCAGTAGGCGGCAATGACTGACTGGCCGATTCCGGCCCGAGTACACTGGGCCATGTCCGGGGTTGCCGGAAGCGGTGAACGTCCGGTTGCCTAAAGCAGCCCAGATGCGACCCACACACGCTGGGCCAGGTTTGGTTGCCCGAAGCCTAGCCGACACTGCCAATGCAATACTGGTACTACACAGTAAATTACGCAGAGTAGATTTGACTCAAAACTGAGTAAAGAAATTTTACTCAGTTTGAGTGAAATGTACTCAGTTTGAGTCAGCGGAATTTACTGTGTACCCATCTGCCAGAGCTACTCCACTATCTGCCTATGACCGTACATTACCGGAAATACAGTAGGAAATGGTTGATTAGTAATACAATGCCACATATTTAAGGACCCTTCCCTTTACCAATTCAGTATTGGCATGTCCCTCATTGAAAAATTCAGAAGTTTACATGCTGTCTCCTACCTCACTGAAATATATTCTCAGTGTATGTACACAATATACATCATTCTGCAGTGAAGCTCAAATATCAAGTAAAGTAACAATTACCCTCATACATGCTACTTTTTCCAGTTAAAAATGACAACTTGAATAGATATTTAAACATTTATTAACAAAATATCACATCCTCCTCTCTGAACCCAACGATAAAGCCTCCAATGAAATTAACCCATTGTTCCCCTGCAACAGCTTCTCCCACAGGGGATCTTTGATTAAACACCTGCTAGCAGAAGAATATAGACAGTCAGAAAAAAAGTTCACTGTTTACTACTTAAGTACATTTAAAAGTAGAAACTTTGACTTTTACTCAAGTGTGTACTTTCACTTAAACTTTCATGATTGATTGATTGATTGATTGATTGATTGATTGATTGATTTTTATTGTGGAGTAAAAGACAGCATCCAAGGGATAAAAACATGAGAAAGTGCAAGCACTTATTTCCATCATGGTCCCTGATTTTGGACATGGACAGACATCATAAAACATAGAGCATCTCATGTTAGTCTAGCTTAGCAACATTTTTTAGGAGAATTAATACAAAAACGAGTGATATGGCCATTCAGTTGTAAATGAAAGCCTGCATTTAGTAAGACGTTGTTTATAAATGTCTTTTGGTTTGGTTATGAATGAATGACAGCATCTCTATAGCACAGCTCTATTACTAGGACATAAAGTGCTTTGGAATGACTGTATACATCATTCACAACGGGTGGCCCCAGCAGGAATCAAACTCCTAACCGTGACAGTGTTAGTGCCATGTTCGGAGTGCCAAGCACAAGACCCCAATGTTATGCGGGGCTCTGCTCATAGGCGGGCGGCTCGTAGTCCTGGTTGTAGAAGCAACCATCGCCCTCCATGGAGACCCCCCTCCTCCCGCGTCACCCCAGCGAGGTGGCAGGTGGCGACCCTGACGAGGTGAGCCATGGTGGGGTGGCGGGGGGCCGGCAGGGGGGGGCTCCGGAGAAAAGCGCCAGGGGGCCGGGCCGAGAGGCGCCCCTGGGGCACCCCGGGAGGCGTGGGCATAGCCTTACGGACCACGGGGGAATAGGTGACGTGGGGGCGTAGCGTGGCGGGGGTCTGGGGGAGCTGTTGCCGGCCCCGGCGAGGCGTGCTGGTCCCCGACGTGGAGGGGACGGGACTTCCACTCACTGCCCTACACGAAAAGTGAAAAAGGCAAATAAAAAGAACGAACCACAAATTCAACGACATAAGAGAAGAGGATGAGATAGAGAGAGAGAAGAGAGAGAGAGAGAAGAGAGAGAAGGTGTGAGGTTTTGCCCGCTGCTCACCACCTTTTCTCTGTTTCTTTAAAGCCTACTGTTAGAAATTCCCTTCTCACTCACTCTCTCTAGCCCCCACCCTCTCGTTCTTTACTCTCGTTTACTCTCAGTGGCCACACCTGGACTATTATCAATTACCTCTCGCACCTGTGGTGGCAGGCTAATTAGTTCCCCTGTGGGCTTTAAATACCAGGGCTCTTCCCCTCGTTTCGGCGTGGGGTCGTGTTGTATTCATGCTGAGTCATATTCTCTAACATCTAGACTCTTTCGGGAGATCCTCTGGTCTACCAATGCTGTAAGATGGATCTCTCCAGCCTTGAGATGTTTGCTCCAGCCTTCGTCTGCTGTCGCCGTAGCCTGTGGAGGAGACTGTTCTGCGCTCTCTGTAACTTCCACGGGAGGCACCCCAGCGCTCCACTGCAGACCCCAGCGCAGCTGTTCGTCCTGACGCACATCTAGACCAACGCGCATCTCCCGGACCCTCGGGCTTGGCACGCTCTCCAGTCACCAGCGCGCAACGCGCATCTTCAAGGGCTTTGGCCACCTGTCGCCGTTTGCCTGGAGGGAGACATTGTACTGCGCTCTCTAATTCTCTACGGGAGGTATTCCAGTGTTCCACTCCAGACCAGCGCGCCAGATGCGCTCAAGCCTTCGCCACCTGCCGCCGTTTGCCTGGAGGGAGACACTGTACTGCGCTCTCTAATCCTCTACGGGAGGTATTCCAGTGTTCCACTTCAGACCTTCGAGCTTGGCACGCTCCTCCGTACCAGCGCACAGACGCGCATCTTCCAGACCTTCGAGCTTGGCACGCTCCTCCGTACCAGCGCACTGACGCGCATCTTCCAGACCTTCGAGCTTGGCACGCTCCTCCGTACCAGCGCACAGACGCGCATCTTCCAGACCTTCGAGCTTGGCACGCTCTCCAGACCTCAGCGCGCCGACGCGCATCTTCCAGACCTTCGTGCTTGGCACACTCCTCCTCGCAGACGCACCCCGAGGCGTCTCTCTGTTCCGACGCGCACACCAAGGTGTGGCGCGCACTCTGTTCCTCGGCTCCGACAGCGGCTACCCGGTGGACGACACCCTCGCCACCGCCACTGTTCCGACGCGCACACCAAGGTGTGGCGCGCACTCTGTTCCTCGGCTCCGACAGCGGCTACCCGGTGGACGACACCCTCGCCACCGCCACTGTTCCGACGCGCACACCAAGGTGTGGCGCGCACTCTGTTCCTCGGCTCCGACAGCGGCTACCCGGTGGACGACACCCTCGCCACCGCCACTGTTCCGACGCGCACACCAAGGTGTGGCGCGCACTCTGTTCCTCGGCTCCGACAGCGGCTACCCGGTGGACGACACCCTCGCCACCGCCACTGTTCCAGCACTCTGTTCCTCGGCTCCGACAGTCGGCTACCCGGTGGACGACACCCTCGCCACCGCCACTGTTCCAGCACTCTGTTCCTCGGCTCGGACAGCCAGCCACCCGGTGGCGATGCCCTCGCCCCGCTGCTGTCCCTTTACCATTACGCATACGCCTGGGTGAGTTTTGATTGTGATGTCACTCACCCAGCGTAGTGCCCTTGCCCCCGTTCCCGCTGCTGTCCCTGTACCTTTACGCATACGCCTGGGTGAGTTTTGATTGTGATGTCACTCACTCAGCGTAGTGCCCTTGCCCCCGTTCCCGCTGCTGTCCCTGTACCTTTACGCATACGCCTGGGTGAGTTTTGATTGTGATGTCACTCACTCAGCGTAGTGCCCTTGCCCCCGTTCCCGCTGCTGTCCCTGTACCTTTACGCATACGCCTGGGTGAGTTTTGATTGTGATGTCACTCACTCAGCGTAATGCCTCTTGCCCCCGTCTCGCTGCTGTTCCTGTACCATTACGCATACGCCTGGGTGAGTTTTGATTGTGATGTCACTCACCCAGCGTATTGCCTCCTTTAGTTCTCACTTAGTTATTAGTTTGGACATTTCATCTCCCACTCTGTTTTGTTCTCTCGTGGATATTATTTTGGACATTTCATCTCCCACTGTGTGTTTGTTCACACGAAGATAGTATTTACTTTGTTACTTTGTTTTGGACTGTTCTGCATCTGCTCTGTTTGTTCCCTTTGAATATTAACCCTCTCCTCTGTTCTGCAGAGCGGCCCAGATGTTTTCCCACCAGTCCCCAGTTCCTCCCTGTCCCCAGCCCGCCTCCGCGGTTCTCTGTCCCCAGTTCCTCCCTGTTCCCCAGCCCGCCTCCGCGGGCCTCAGTCCCCTCTGTCCCAAGTTCTCCCCTTCTAGTTCCACCTAGTCCCTAGTCCTCTATCCCTAGTTCTCCTAGTCCCTAGTCCTCTTTCCCTTGTTCTCCTAGTCTCTAGTTCCTCTGTTCCCTAGGCGTTCCCTTAACCTTCCCCTAGGCGTTCCCTTAACCTTCCCTTAGGCGTTCCCTTACCTTCCCATAGTGTTCCCTTTTCCTGCCCGCCTCTTAAAGGCACTTTACCTTCCCCTCTTGTGTTATTCCTGTGTTTTGTGTTTTCTCCCTTAAAGGGACAGTGCCCTTTTTCCCTGTTCTAAATAAATATCTGTTTCTTGGCAAACCATCATACCTGTCTTGTGTTGTGCGATTGGGGTCGGTTACAAACCATAACAGTACGACCCCACCAAATCGACGACCCAAGCCAGCACAGACGGTGTATGTTGAGTTTGCCTTTTTTTTTCTTGTTCCCTCTAGCTCCCCTGTTAGCTTGTTAGTCTCCCCTCTAGCTCCCCTGTTAGCCCTGTTAGCTTCCCTGTTAGCCCAGTTTAGCTTCCTTGTTAGTCCTGTTTAGCTCCCTTGTTAGCCTGTTACTCCCCTGTTTAGCTTGTTAGTCTCCCCGGTTAGCTCCCCTGTTTGCTTCCCGTTTTGCCCTGTTTGACCCCCCTGTAGCTAGCCATGCCCTGGCAGCTAACCCAGTTTCCCTCTGCATGGCCCCGGTCTGCTAGCTTGGCCCCGGCTGTTAGCACAGCCTCTATGTTAATGCAGCCTTGCAGCTGGCATAGGCCCTGTAGCTAGCCAGGCCCAAGCAGCTAACCCGGTCCCTCTGCATGGCCTCCACTTTTTTGTGTAGTTTATCCCCACAGCTAGGACTGTCCTTCCAGCTAGCTTGTGTTCTCATGCTGGTCCAGCCCTGTCTGCCAGCCTAGCTCCGGCAGCTAGCGCAGCCTCTATGTTGATGTAACAGTACAGCTAGCATAGGCCCTGTAGCTATCAGTGCCTTGGCAGCTACCCTTTCCCTCTGCTAGCCTAGCTCCGGCAGCTTGCGCAGCCTCTATGTTGATGTAGCAGTACAGCTAGCATAGGCCCTGTAGCTGTCAGTGCCCTGGCAGCTAACCTTCCCTCTGCTAGCCCCTTTTCCCGGTGCTACCATGGTTACCCCTTTTGCTACCCTGCTTGCCCCTCAGTTCCCTAGACCCAGTTCCTCTAGACCTGTTCTCTAGACCAGTTCTCTAAACCAGTTCTCTAGACCAGTTCTCTAGCCCGGTTCTCTAGCCCAGTTCTCTAGACCAGTTCTCTAGACCAGTTCTCTAGACCAGTTCCTCTAGACTAGTTCTCTAGACCCAGTTCCTCTAGACCAGTTCCCCCAGTTGCCCCTCTGCTACCCTAGTTACCCCTCGGCGACCCTGTTTCTTTTGCTAGCCCCACTCTTGTGGTGGCTTCCCCTGCTGGCTTGGCCAGTACCTCTTGTTTTGCCCCCTGCCACTCTGTCTGTATTTGTTTTGGGTCGCCGGGTGGCTCCCGTTGAGGGGGGGGTACTGTGAGGTTTTGCCCGCTGCTCACCACCTTTTCTCTGTTTCTTTAAAGCCTACTGTTAGAAATTCCCTTCTCACTCACTCTCTCTAGCCCCCACCCTCTCGTTCTTTACTCTCGTTTACTCTCAGTGGCCACACCTGGACTATTATCAATTACCTCTCGCACCTGTGGTGGCAGGCTAATTAGTTCCCCTGTGGGCTTTAAATACCAGGGCTCTTCCCCTCGTTTCGGCGTGGGGTCGTGTTGTATTCATGCTGAGTCATATTCTCTAACATCTAGACTCTTTCGGGAGATCCTCTGGTCTACCAATGCTGTAAGATGGATCTCTCCAGCCTTGAGATGTTTGCTCCAGCCTTCGTCTGCTGTCGCCGTAGCCTGTGGAGGAGACTGTTCTGCGCTCTCTGTAACTTCCACGGGAGGCACCCCAGCGCTCCACTGCAGACCCCAGCGCAGCTGTTCGTCCTGACGCACATCTAGACCAACGCGCATCTCCCGGACCCTCGGGCTTGGCACGCTCTCCAGTCACCAGCGCGCAACGCGCATCTTCAAGGGCTTTGGCCACCTGTCGCCGTTTGCCTGGAGGGAGACATTGTACTGCGCTCTCTAATTCTCTACAGGAGGTATTCCAGTGTTCCACTCCAGACCAGCGCGCCAGATGCGCTCAAGCCTTCGCCACCTGCCGCCGTTTGCCTGGAGGGAGACACTGTACTGCGCTCTCTAATCCTCTACGGGAGGTATTCCAGTGTTCCACTTCAGACCTTCGAGCTTGGCACGCTCCTCCGTACAAGCGCACAGACGCGCATCTTCCAGACCTTCGAGCTTGGCACGCTCCTCCGTACCAGCGCACTGACGCGCATCTTCCAGACCTTCGAGCTTGGCACGCTCCTCCGTACCAGCGCACAGACGCGCATCTTCCAGACCTTCGAGCTTGGCACGCTCTCCAGACCTCAGCGCGCCGACGCGCATCTTCCAGACCTTCGTGCTTGGCACACTCCTCCTCGCAGACGCACCCCGAGGCGTCTCTCTGTTCCGACGCGCACACCAAGGTGTGGCGCGCACTCTGTTCCTCGGCTCCGACAGCGGCTACCCGGTGGACGACACCCTCGCCACCGCCACTGTTCCGACGCGCACACCAAGGTGTGGCGCGCACTCTGTTCCTCGGCTCCGACAGCGGCTACCCGGTGGACGACACCCTCGCCACCGCCACTGTTCCGACGCGCACACCAAGGTGTGGCGCGCACTCTGTTCCTCGGCTACGACAGCGGCTACCCGGTGGACGACACCCTCGCCACCGCCACTGTTCCGACGCGCACACCAAGGTGTGGCGCGCACTCTGTTCCTCGGCTCCGACAGCGGCTACCCGGTGGACGACACCCTCGCCACCGCCACTGTTCCAGCACTCTGTTCCTCGGCTCCGACAGTCGGCTACCCGGTGGACGACACCCTCGCCACCGCCACTGTTCCAGCACTCTGTTCCTCGGCTCGGACAGCCAGCCACCCGGTGGCGATGCCCTCGCCCCGCTGCTGTCCCTTTACCATTACGCATACGCCTGGGTGAGTTTTGATTGTGATGTCACTCACCCAGCGTAGTGCCCTTGCCCCCGTTCCCGCTGCTGTCCCTGTACCTTTACGCATACGCCTGGGTGAGTTTTGATTGTGATGTCACTCACTCAGCGTAGTGCCCTTGCCCCCGTTCCCGCTGCTGTCCCTGTACCTTTACGCATACGCCTGGGTGAGTTTTGATTGTGATGTCACTCACTCAGCGTAGTGCCCTTGCCCCCGTTCCCGCTGCTGTCCCTGTACCTTTACGCATACGCCTGGGTGAGTTTTGATTGTGATGTCACTCACTCAGCGTAATGCCTCTTGCCCCCGTCTCGCTGCTGTTCCTGTACCATTACGCATACGCCTGGGTGAGTTTTGATTGTGATGTCACTCACCCAGCGTATTGCCTCCTTTAGTTCTCACTTAGTTATTAGTTTGGACATTTCATCTCCCACTCTGTTTTGTTCTCTCGTGGATATTATTTTGGACATTTCATCTCCCACTGTGTGTTTGTTCACACGAAGATAGTATTTACTTTGTTACTTTGTTTTGGACTGTTCTGCATCTGCTCTGTTTGTTCCCTTTGAATATTAACCCTCTCCTCTGTTCTGCAGAGCGGCCCAGATGTTTTCCCACCAGTCCCCAGTTCCTCCCTGTCCCCAGCCCGCCTCCGCGGTTCTCTGTCCCCAGTTCCTCCCTGTTCCCCAGCCCGCCTCCGCGGGCCTCAGTCCCCTCTGTCCCAAGTTCTCCCCTTCTAGTTCCACCTAGTCCCTAGTCCTCTATCCCTAGTTCTCCTAGTCCCTAGTCCTCTTTCCCTTGTTCTCCTAGTCTCTAGTTCCTCTGTTCCCTAGGCGTTCCCTTAACCTTCCCCTAGGCGTTCCCTTAACCTTCCCTTAGGCGTTCCCTTACCTTCCCATAGTGTTCCCTTTTCCTGCCCGCCTCTTAAAGGCACTTTACCTTCCCCTCTTGTGTTATTCCTGTGTTTTGTGTTTTCTCCCTTAAAGGGACAGTGCCCTTTTTCCCTGTTCTAAATAAATATCTGTTTCTTGGCAAACCATCATACCTGTCTTGTGTTGTGCGATTGGGGTCGGTTACAAACCATAACAGAAGGAAAGCAAGATAACAAAATACAACAAGAGCCACAGTATGGAAGCAAATGAGTGACAGAAGTATTTGAATTTGATCAGACACCGAATTTATAGCATTGAAAATAATTACTTTGAAAACATGTATCTGAATTGAATTTATAGCATTGAAAATAATTACTTTGAAAACATGTATCTGAATTTTTTCAGACACCAAATTTATAGCATTGAAAATAATTACTTTGAAAACATGTATCTGATTTTTGAATTTTATCAGACACCGAATTTATAGCATTGAAAATAATTACTTTGAAAACATGTATCTGAATTTTTTCAGACACCGAATTTATAGCATTGAAAATAATTACTTTGAAAACATGTATCTGAATTTTTTCAGACACCGAATTTATAGCATTGAAAATAATTACTTTGAAAACATGTATCTGAATTTTTTCAGACACCGAATTTATAGCATTGAAAATAATTACTTTGAAAACATGTATCTGAATTTTTTCAGGCACCGAATTTATAGCATTGAAAATAATTACTTTGAAAACATGTATCTGAATTTTTTCAGACACCGAATTTATAGCATTGAAAATAATTACTTTGAAAAATGTATCTGAATTTTTTCAGACACCGAATTTATAGCATTGAAAATAATTACTTTGAAAATCATGTATCTGATTTTTTTTGCTCCAAATTTACCTATGTGAAATAAAAATTCAATGTAAAAAATTCGAATGTATAATAAAATTCAATGTAAAAAAATTCGATGCATAATTGCGGTGTATAAAATTCGATGTAAAAAACCATCATCCGGGCTACCCAGACAGGATAAGCAATCGAGCCTGGATGCAATCGAATTGACTTCTGGCCTATCACTGCACGGCTTTGTCAGTCATGTGATCACACCAACCCGGGAGAAAGATGACGGTATATATACATACGTTGGGGAGAGAATATACATACGGTGGGGAGGAGACTGTACATTAGGAGGGGGTGGGTGGGAGAGAAATATACATACGGTGGGGAGAGAATATATACATACGGTGGGGAGGAGACTGTACATTAGGAGGGGGTGGGAGAAAATATATACATACGGTGGGGAGGAGACTGTACATTAGGAGGGGGTGGGTGGGAGAGAAATATACATACGGTGGGGAGAGAATATATACATACGGTGGGGAGGAGACTGTATATTAGGAGGGGGTGGAGAGAAATATACATATGGTGGGGAGAGAACATATACATACGGTGGGGAGGAGACTGTACATTAGGAGGGGGTGGGAGAGAATATATACATACAGTGGGGAGGAGACTGTACATTACGAGGGGGTGGGAGAGAAATATACATATGGTGGGGAGAGAATATATACATATGGTGGGGAGAGAATATATACATACGGTGGGGAGGAGACTGTACATTAGGAGGGGGTGGGTGGGTGGGAGAGAAATATACATATGGTGGGGAGAGAATATATACATACGGTGGGGAGAAGACTGTACATTAGGAGGGGGTGGGAGAGAAATATACATATGGTGGGGAGAGAATATATACATATGGTGGGGAGAGAATATATACATACGGTGGGGAGGAGACTGTACATTAGGAGGGGGTGGGTGGGTGGGAGAAAAATATACATATGGTGGGGAGAGAATATATACATACGGTGGGGAGGAGACTGTCTATTATATGTATATTTCTCTCCCACCCACCCCCTCCTAATGTACAGTCTCCTCCCCACTGTATGTATATATTCTCTCCCCATCATATGTATATATTCTCTCCCCACCGTTCTCTTGGTGTAAAAAGTTTAAGACCAGGGTGAGGCCAGGCTATGGATGGCTTTGAAGGTGAGGAGTAGTGTTTTGAAGTTAATGCGTTCCTTGATCGGGAGCCAGTGGAGGGAGTGGAGGACAGGAGTGATGTGTTCGCGGGACCGGGTGTTAGTGAGGAGGCGGGCAACTGAGTTTTGGACCATCTGCAGTTTATGGAGGGAGCGGGAGGTGATGCCAGTGAGGAGGGAGTTACAGTAGTCCAGGAGGGAAAAGATGAAGGCGTGTATGAGGGATTCAGCAGCAGGGGGTAGAGGCAGTGATGGATTTTGGCAATGTTGCGGAGGTGAAAATATGAAGTTTTGACAATGGAGCGGACATGGGGTCAAATGAGAGGGTGGGGTCGAGGATGACACAGAGGTTGCGGACTAGGGGGGAGGGGTGATGGTGGAGTCATTGATGGTGAGCGTGATGTAATACAATAATTTATACTGTAGCATTACAAACCATTTGACAGCCAGGTCCTGCACCTCCGTTCTTGTCCTCTAGGAGCCATTGTGGGGCGGCGTGGCTCAGGGGTAGAGCGAGGCGTCCAATGATCGAAGGGTTGGTGGTTCGAATCCCGCTCAAGCCCATGTCCATCCCATTGCCGTTGTGTCCTTGGGCAAGACACTTAACCTACTTGCCTCGTATGCATGTGAATGAATGTTGGTGGTGGTCGGAGGGGCCGTAGGCGTTGATTATTCGCCACGCTTCCGTGAGTCTGCCTCAGGGCAGCTCTGGCTGCAATTGTAGCTTACCACCACCGGTATGACTGTGTATGAACGAATAATGGACTCTGTGAAGCGCTCTGAGTCAGAGCAACAGTCAGTCAGAGAAGAGCGCTATATAAATCCAATCCATTATTATTATTATTATCGCAGCATGGCCAATACCTTCCTCATCCAGCATACTGTCCTTCTGAAGGTCTGAAGTCATTAGTGGCCATGAACCTAGAGAGAGAGCGAGAATACGTTAGTAGATAGTCTAAGGCCAGTGATTCTCAATATTATTTTGCATATCTAGGACCTCTAATTTAGTCCATGTCATGCACATCTACATAATATACTGTAGCATTACAAACCATTTGACAGCCAGGTCCAGCACCTCTCCGTTCTTGTCTTCTAGGAGCCATCGCAGCATGGCCAAGACCTTCCTCATCCAGCATACTGTCCTTCTGAAGGTCTGAAGTCATTAGTGGCCATGAACCTAGAGAGAGAGCGATAATACGTTAGTAGATAGTCTAAGGCCAGTGATTCTCAATATTATTTTGCATATCTAGGACCTCTAATTTAGTCCATGTCATGCACATCTACATAATATACTGTAGCATTACAAACCATTTGACAGCCAGGTCCAGCACCTCTCCGTTCTTGTCTTCTAGGAGCCATCGCAGCATGGCCAAGACCTTCCTAATCCAGCATACTGTCCTTCTGAAGGTCTGAAGTCATTAGTGGCCATGAACCTAGAGAGAGAGCGAGAATACGTTAGTAGATAGTCTAAGGCCAGTGATTCTCAATATTATTTTGCATATCTAGGACCTCTAATTTAGTCCATGTCATGCACATCTACATAATATACTGTAGCATTACAAACCATTTGACAGCCAGGTCCAGCACCTCTCCGTTCTTGTCTTCTAGGAGCCATCGCAGCATGGCCAAGACCTTCCTCATCCAGCATACTGTCCTTCTGAAGGTCTGAAGTCATTAGTGGCCATGAACCTAGAGAGAGAGCGAGAATACGTTAGTAGATAGTCTAAGGCCAGTGATTCTCAATATTATTTTGCATATCTAGGACCTCTAATTTAGTCCATGTCATGCACATCTACATAATATACTGTAGCATTACAAACCATTTGACAGCCAGGTCCAGCACCTCTCCGTTCTTGTCTTCTAGGAGCCATCGCAGCATGGCCAATACCTTCCTCATCCAGCATACTGTCCTTCTGAAGGTCTGAAGTCATTAGTGGCCATGAACCTAGAGAGAGAGCGAGAATACGTTAGTAGATAGTCTAAGGCCAGTGATTCTCAATATTATTTTGCATATCTAGGACCTCTAATTTAGTCCATGTCATGCACATCTACATAATATACTGTAGCATTACAAACCATTTGACAGCCAGGTCCAGCACCTCTCCGTTCTTGTCTTCTAGGAGCCATCGCAGCATGGCCAAGACCTTCCTCATCCAGCATACTGTCCTTCTGAAGGTCTGAAGTCATTAGTGGCCATGAACCTAGAGAGAGAGCGATAATACGTTAGTAGATAGTCTAAGGCCAGTGATTCTCAATATTATTTTGCATATCTAGGACCTCTAATTTAGTCCATGTCATGCACATCTACATAATATACTGTAGCATTACAAACCATTTGACAGCCAGGTCCAGCACCTCTCCGTTCTTGTTTTCTAGGAGCCATCGCAGCATGGCCAAGACCTTCCTCATCCAGCATACTGTCCTTCTGAAGGTCTGAAGTCATTAGTGGCCATGAACCTAGAGAGAGAGCGAGAATACGTTAGTAGATAGTCTAAGGCCAGTGATTCTCAATATTATTTTGCATATCTAGGACCTCTAATTTAGTCCATGTCATGCACATCTACATAATATACTGTAGCATTACAAACCATTTGACAGCCAGGTCCAGCACCTCTCCGTTCTTGTCTTCTAGGAGCCATCGCAGCATGGCCAAGACCTTCCTCATCCAGCATACTGTCCTTCTGAAGGTCTGAAGTCATTAGTGGCCATGAACCTAGAGAGAGAGCGAGAATACGTTAGTAGATAGTCTAAGGCCAGTGATTCTCAATATTATTTTGCATATCTAGGACCTCTAATTTAGTCCATGTCATGCACATCTACATAATATACTGTAGCATTACAAACCATTTGACAGCCAGGTCCAGCACCTCTCCGTTCTTGTCTTCTAGGAGCCATCGCAGCATGGCCAAGACCTTCCTCATCCAGCATACTGTCCTTCTGAAGGTCTGAAGTCATTAGTGGCCATGAACCTAGAGAGAGAGCGAGAATACGTTAGTAGATAGTCTAAGGCCAGTGATTCTCAATATTATTTTGCATATCTAGGACCTCTAATTTAGTCCATGTCATGCACATCTACATAATATACTGTAGCATTACAAACCATTTGACAGCCAGGTCCAGCACCTCTCCGTTCTTGTCTTCTAGGAGCCATCGCAGCATGGCCAAGACCTTCCTCATCCAGCATACTGTCCTTCTGAAGGTCTGAAGTCATTAGTGGCCATGAACCTAGAGAGAGAGCGAGAATACGTTAGTAGATAGTCTAAGGCCAGTGATTCTCAATATTATTTTGCATATCTAGGACCTCTAATTTAGTCCATGTCATGCACATCTACATAATATACTGTAGCATTACAAACCATTTGACAGCCAGGTCCAGCACCTCTCCGTTCTTGTATTCTAGGAGCCATCGCAGCATGGCCAAGACCTTCCTCATCCAGCATACTGTCCTTCTGAAGGTCTGAAGTCATTAGTGGCCATGAACCTAGAGAGAGAGCGAGAATACGTTAGTAGATAGTCTAAGGCCAGTGATTCTCAATATTATTTTGCATATCTAGGACCTCTAATTTAGTCCATGTCATGCACATCTACATAATATACTGTAGCATTACAAACCATTTGACAGCCAGGTCCAGCACCTCTCCGTTCTTGTCTTCTAGGAGCCATCGCAGCATGGCCAAGACCTTCCTCATCCAGCATACTGTCCTTCTGAAGGTCTGAAGTCATTAGTGGCCATGAACCTAGAGAGAGAGCGAGAATACGTTAGTAGATAGTCTAAGGCCAGTGATTCTCAATATTATTTTGCATATCTAGGACCTCTAATTTAGTCCATGTCATGCACATCTACATAATATACAGTAGCATCCATCAACACAGGATGACCCTTTCCAGCTGTTGAAATGAAAGTCCCAGATTGAAAAGTATATATATACACAGTCACACACACAATAAAACATTGTATACATCACTTACAAGCATGACCACTTGAAGATCTTGAAGACTTGGTAGATCTTGACCGTCTTGGGAGAGAGATAGAAGGCATTACAGGATGACTCTTTGAAAATGATGTCCCAGATTAAAAAGTATATATTATATATACAGTCACACACACAATACAAAAAATGTATACATCACTTACGACCACTTGAAGTAGTTGTTCTTGAGCCGTCTTCTGCGTTCATCTCATTGATGAGATCCAGCACTGTAACAGTATATTTGCAACAATGAAATTATATATTTTATTACAACTCTATCAGCTGAGTAACAATATTCATCAAAGTGTTGTGTGTTACAGTGTAGGTTAGTTTATTAGTGCATGACAGTAGGGTTAGCATACTTTTCACACTATAAGCCCCACCTGAATGATAGCCAGTTAGCAGCTCCGGTTACAGTATGTACCCCAACGTTAGCTCTCATAACGTTAGCAGCTCCTGGTACAGTATAGGTACCAAAAGTTATCTCTCATAGTCATAACGTTAGCAGCTCCGGGTACAGTATGTACCCCAACGTTAGCTCTCATAACGTTAGCCAGTTAGCAGCTCCTGGTACAGTAGGTACCAAAAGTTAGCTCTCATAGTCATAACGTTAGCAGCTCCGGGTACAGTATATGTACCCCAACGTTAGCTCTCATAACGTTAGCCAGTTAGCAGCTCCTGGTACAGTAGGAACCAAAAGTTAGCTGTCATAGTCATAACGTTAGCAGCTCCGGGTACAGTATACAACGTTAGCTAGTCATACCGTTAGCCAGTTAGCAGCTCCGGTATTTTACAGATCCCGCCAGTTTAATAATATCGAGCTAATAACGTTACAGTAGTCACTGAAAACACAGACTAAACAGCACTCATTTATATCAGCGGCACGCATTACTTATAAATAATAAAAGATATGTGTTGCACAATTACCTGAGGAGAAGATGCAATTCCGTTGCTCACGACGTGGTGCAGGCTCTGTCTGTAGCGCGGTTGAATTCAAATTTCAAACCGGGATCCCCCACAATGCAACGCATCAGTGTTGCCAGATTTGAGAGTCAGCCTTAATCTGACAAACCTTTGATAATAATGGGCGGTTCGGATATTGTTAATCCGATCTGGCAACCATGCTATCCTTGTTTCTCCGCACAGACTGACCACGGTTTTGATTGATTGATTGAAAACTTTGTTAACAGATTGCAGAATGGGTACAATACAGTACAGCTCAATACATACAATTGTTAAGGGCATGCAGACCAGAGAAAGACGTTCGTCTTGTTTACATCAGGGACCCCCATTTTCAATTCATCATAACATGACATGTGACATACAGATAGACACTTCTATACATTTATGACATACCAGATTTGCAAATACAGTAGGCCTACTGTTTGTGATACAAAAAGAGTCTAGAAAAGAGAGTATATATTTGACGTAGAACCGTACATTATAGGTGGGGGGGGGTAGGAGGGGTGGGGGGGGCACACTGTACAACTGCACAAGCACAACTGTACATTGGAATATTGACAAAACCATGTTTGGTACTTTACTGTACATTGGAGGGGGTTGGGTTAGGACATTTACAGGGGTCAGTTTCGAATTGCAGTCTACCGTAGGTGTTCTTTGAGAGTGTTTTGAAAGTGGGTAGTGAACACATTCCTTTACATCTTTGGGTAGGGCGTTCCACATTGATGTGGCATTATTGCGAAACGTGTTCCTGTTTGAGCCGAATCTGGGTTTAACATGATTTGTGGAGCTCCCTCTATGGTGTTGTGGTCGTGGTATTCACTGACCTTTGGGAAGTATTTTGATATGTACACATATATGGGTACCTTGATCGTGTATAGTGTATCTTGTAGACAGGCCCATTGCAAGTTGCTGCACTCTGTCGTCTACTCTAAGCCGTTGTCACGTGGGCAGGGGCGAGGTGGGTTCTAGGAGTAAGGTCAAGCATGTAGTCTGACCAGTTTGTTTTGAGATTAATTGTGTAGCAGGGTCAAGTCAAGTCAAGTCAAGTCAAGAGTTTTAATTGTCACGGAATACAAGTATACAATGAAATGCGGGTGGTCTTGCCCGCAACGATGTGCAATACGTGGTACAACATATAATAGAATCCAATAAAAAAACAACATTGTGCAATAAACAGGTAACAGGTAACATATTTGTGACATCTCGGTATCTGTACATATTATTTACAGGGCATATAGGACACGGTCAAAGAACACCAGATCCAGGCGTACAACTAGAACCACCAGAACAGTGAATACGAGCAAAGTAACACGACTAACTGGTAACGACAGATACAGATTACAAAACATACAATTAAAAACTAAAAATCTCTAGAAAATCTAGTCAATTTACAAACCAATGAGCTTCTAGATACAGTAGAAAGGATATAGACAGACAGTAGAAGAGATATGCAGCCAGTATGAGCTTCTAGATAAGACAGTAGAAGAGATATGCAGCCAGTATGAGCTTCTAGATACAGTAGAACAGATATGCAGCCAGTATGATCTTCTATATAGAGACAGTAGAACAGATATGCAGCCAGTATGATCTTCTAGAGACAGTAGAACAGATATGCAGCCAGTATGAGCTTCTAGATACAGTAGAACAGATATGCAGCCAGTATGAGCTTCTAGATAAGACAGTAGAAGAGATATGCAGCCAGTATGAGCTTCTAGATAAGACAGTAGAAGAGATATGCAGCCAGTATGAGCTTCTAGATAAGACAGTAGAACAGATATGCAGCCAGTATGATCTTCTAGAGACAGTAGAACAGATATGCAGCCAGTATGAGCTTCTAGATTCAGTAGAACAGATATGCAGCCAGTATGATCTTCTAGAGACAGTAGAACAGATATGCAGCCAGTATGAGCTTCTAGATATACAGTAGAACAGATATGCAGCCAGTATGAGCTTCTAGATAAGACAGTAGAAGAGATATGCAGCCAGATTAGCTTCTAGATAAGACAGTAGAAGAGATATGCAGCCAGTATGAGCTTCTAGATAAGACAGTAGAAGAGATATGCAGCCAGATGAGCTTCTAGATAAGACAGTAGAAGAGATATGCAGCCAGTATGAGCTTCTAGATAAGACAGTAGAAGAGATATGCAGCCAGTATGAGCTTCTAGATAAGACAGTAGAAGAGATATGCAGCCAGTATGAGCTTCTAGATAGACAGTAGAACAGATATGCAGCCAGTATGAGCTTGTTGCATACTCATGTTAAACAGTTGGCATTAGTGCAGAATTGAACTAAAACTGTCTCAGGAACGGATTCTGGAATGGCATTTTGAATAAATGACTAAATGACATAAATGAAAGCTCTCATCGACTCCGACAGATTGCTAGTCATTCAAAATGGCATCGAAAGAATGTCCAAATGACCTGTGTTGTGATAGCTTGTGTTAGCTTGGGGAGCTGCAGTCTGTGTTGTGTTAGCTTGTGTTAGCTTGGGGAGCTGCAGTCTGTGTTGTGTTAGCTTGTGTTAGCTTGGGGAGCTGCAGTCCATGTTGTGTTAGTTTGTGTTAGCTTGGGGAGCTGCAGTCTGTGTTGTGTTAGCTTGTGTTAGCTTGGGGAGCTGCAGTCTGTGTTGTGTTAGCTTCTGTTAGCTTGGGGAGCTGCAGTCCATGTTGTGTTAGCTTGTGTTAGCTTGGGGAGCTGCAGTCTGTGTTGTGTTAGCTTGTGTTAGCTTGGGTAGCTGCAGTCTGTGTTGTGTTAGCTTGTGTTAGCTTGGGGAGCTGCAGTCCATGTTGTGTTAGCTTGTGTTAGCTTGGGGAGCTGCAGTCTGTGTTGTGTTAGCTTGTGTTAACTTGGGGAGCTGCAGTCTGTGTTGTGTTAGCTTGTGTTAGCTTGGGAAGCTGCAGTCTGTGTTGTGTTAGCTTGTGTTAGCTTGGGGAGCTGCAGTCCATGTTGTGTTAGCTTGTGTTAGCTTGGGGAGCTGCAGTCTGTGTTGTGTTAGCTTGTGTTAGCTTGGGGAGCTGCAGTCTGTGTTGTGTTAGCTTGTGTTAGCTTGGGGAGCTGCAGTCTGTGTTGTGTTAGCTTGTGTTAGCTTGGGGAGCTGCAGTCCATGTTGTGTTAGCTTGGGGAGCTGCGGTCCATGTTGTGTTAGCTTGGGGAGCTGCTAACTATAGAGGCCATAACCACAGTATTACATATACTCTTGTTAGCTTTATGAGGCTACATCAACACGCTCCTATGAGTGCAGCATGTTAGCTTTATGAGGCTACATCAACATCCTATGAGTGCAGCTATAATGTTAGCTTTATGAGGCTACATCAACATGCAGGCTCCTATGAGTGCAGCTAATGTTATGAGGCTCTGCCCCCCCTCCACTCCTCTAACACCCACCTCGCTCTGCCCCCCCCCCCCCTCCACTCCTCTAACATTTTATTTATTAATTTTATTATTATTATTTATTTGTTGCCATTAAAATAATTCTCCACTTGCACAACCTGAATATAGGGACTTCCGGCTGACTTCCGGTTGCCAATAGCACTTCCTGTCCCATCCAAATACATTGGTTTTAGCTACTTTTCTCCCCTTATTTAAACAACTTTGTCATCACAGAGAGGCAATGAAACGTTTGTATTATTATAGTATAGAATGTATTTAATAAGCAAACGTTTGTCAGCAGGGTTTTTGGGCTGTATTTCATGTAAAAACGTTTACTGTTAGTTTCCTTGCTCAGCCAGCATTAGCTAACAGAAGCTAGTGGTTAAACAGGCCGGATTAGCTTTGAGCTAACTATCTTTCCCGACCCATGTATTCATTCCATTCTAAACATAACGTTAGTTTACAAAACATGACCTGTCTATATAACGTTGAGGAACAAATTATAAGTGTGTGGGTGTGTGTTTTGGTGAACATTGGACTGCAAACAGAAAATGCATCACAGTTAGACAGTAGCTACTGTTAGCTGTCCTTCCGGATTAGCTTTGAGCTAACTATCTTTCCCGACCCATGTATTCATTCCATTCTAAACATAACGTTAGTTTACAAAACATGACCTGTCTATATAACGTTGAGGAACAAATTATAAGTGTGTGGGTGTGTGTTTTGGTGAACATTGGACTGCAAACAGAAAATGCATCACAGTTAGACAGTAGCTACTGTTAGCTGTCCTTCCGGATTTGCTTTGAGCTAACTAACTTTCCCGACCCATGTATTCATTCCATTCTAAACATAACGTTAGTTTACAAAACATGACCTGTCTATATAACGTTGATGAACAAATTATAAGTGTGTGGGTGTGTGTTTTGGTGAACATTGGACTGGAAACAGAAAATGCATCACAGTTAGACAGTAGCTACTGTTAGCTGTCCTTCCGGATTAGCTTTGAGCTAACTATCTTTCCCGACCCATGTATTCATTCCATTCTAAACATAACGTTAGTTTACAAAACATGACCCGTCTATATAACGTTGAGGAACAAATTATATAGACGGGTAATGTTTTGAACAACTAACGTTACGTTTAGAATGGAATGCATCGGCAAAGATCCGTTAGCTCAAAGCTATTCCGGCCAGTTTATCAACTTCCTGTCATTTAGAAATATGATTTTATAGTGAAAATCATTACCAAAACGTCCGGAAAAACCTAACGGGAGCAGTATAGACGGGCATACAAATGTACAAATGCTATAAGGTGGCAAGAAATGCACTATAAACAATACTTTATGCATCGGCAAAGATCCTTAGCTCAAAGCTATGCTGGCTAACAAGAGGCTAGCGCAAGAAACGACGCCGCAAACCATTGCCGAGCCAGAGCCGGTTTATCTTTGGCGAGCCCGAGTCGGCTCTGCCCCGGCAACCATTGCCGTGCCAGAGCCGGTTTATCTTTGGCGAGCCCGAGCCGGCTCTGGCACGGCAAGCCGAGCCGGGCCAGAGCCGGTTTATCTTTGGCGAGCCCGAGTCGGCTCTGCTTCGGCAACCATTGCCGTGCCAGAGCCGGTTTATCTTTGGCGAGCCCGAGTCGGCTCTGGCACGGCAAGCCGAGCCGGGCCAGAGCCGGTTAATCTTTGGCGAGCCCGAGTCGGCTCTGCCCCGGCAACCATTGCCGTGCCAGAGCCGGTTTATCTTTGGCAAGCCCGAGTCGGCTCCGCCCCGGCAACCATTGCCGGGCCAGAGCCGGTTTATCTTTGGCGAGCCCGAGTCGGCTCCTCCCCGGCAACCATTGCCGGGCCAGAGCCGGTTTATCTTTGGCGAGCACGAGTCGGCTCTGCCCCGGCAACCATTGCCGGGCCAGAGCCGGTTTATCTTTGGCGAGCGCGAGTCGGCTCTGCCCCGGCAACCATTACCGCGCCAGATCCGGCTCATCGTTGGCGTGCCGTGCCGGACATATGCCGAGTGTGCCGACCGGTAGCCGGAATTGGGCCGAGTATGCTGGCCACCTGGGTAGTTACTAGAGAAGTAAAAGGAACCCGTACCTTTGCGTTCATCAAGTCAAGTCAAGTGTTCCCCCAGATAGCAAAAGATGTTAATTCAATGTTGAGTTATGGTCAAAATGCTTGATTTTTGGTTAAGGTCGACGATTGATGGTGGATCAACCATTAACCGATGAACCACTTGGCCAATGTTGAAAACATGTCATTGAATCAATATTGTTTTGTGGTTGCATTTTAATGATTGAAATGCCAATATCTAATAAATGTTGAATCAACGTATGCTGCTCAACGTATGCTGTCGTCATTGTGTCTCATCACCCAGACTGCACTGCACTTGTGCTGCGCCGCCTCCCAGAATGCACCTGTGCGGCAGCTTCCTGGCTGCTACCTCATGTCTCTCTGCATCGTTAAGAGTGAGTACTGCATGGCAATAATGTCGATTATGTTGTATGTTGTATGTTGTATGTATGCTTTCGATTGCAAACGCCAGCGGAGTAGTGCCGTGTTCGTTTTTACATGGTAGAGAATATTATATTAACCGTTATTCATGCCTGCTAGCTGACGCTAATTTAGCTAGTAGCGTTAGCAGTTAGCTATGATGAATGTTTCCACCTGTTGCATATACTGTTTAGGGATGCACGATAAGGCCGATATCAGCAATTATGACGTCATCCCGATAAACTCGATAACGTTATTGATAGCTCCGATAACATATAATACATTTTTTGGTTAAAAGAAATCCGGTGTGGGTGGATTTGGATGAAGGGCGCTTGTTTTTATTATAGCCTCCTCCCGTTTTGCCCGTACTGTGGTAAAACTGATAGCGTGTGGTTTAGGAACAGGGAGTTTTTCACAAATCGAGTGCTCCCTTTCTTGGCTGTGACGTAGTCACGTTACATTCGGAGACAGACAGTCGATCTGCCAATTACGTCCCACGGCTTGCACCTACCTCTTCTTCTTACCACCAATCAGAAGCTCTCGTTCGTTTATTTACTTCCGGATTGTCAGCCATTACTCTACTCGGAGCTAACGTTATCTCCCCGCCAGCCACATTGACAAGTACCAGCGCTTATACATTACTGGCAAATGTCTTGTTGCACTCGACTTTAGTAAAATAGACCCAGACTTTTGAACATTTCGTTCTCTCCGCCATTATGAGAGCAGAGCTGTCTGTACTGAGTCGGCAGCGCAGCACCCGTGTGAGTGAGTGTGTGTGTGTGTGTGTGTGTGTGAGTGAGTGTGTGTGTGTGTGGGAGGGAGCCTGCTCGCAGCAGGCAGAGACAGAGGCAGGAGAGATAATAGACAACGGCCAACAAGATTAGTTTGCGACGTTTAAATTCCTCAAAAAAAACCTCCATAATTTCTCGAGTACCGATAGCAGTACCGATGACGTCGGAGCTTATAAATACTAAAAAAAAAAAAAATGTATTAAAAAAAATATATATAACGTCTATATAACGTTGAGGAACAAATTATATAGACGGGTAATGTTTTGAACAACTAACGTTACGTTTAGAATGGAATGCATCGGCAAAGATCCGTTAGCTCAAAGCTATTCCGGCCAGTTTATCAACTTCCTGTCATTTAGAAATATGATTTTATAGTGAAAATCATTACCAAAACGTCCGGAAAAACCTAACGGGAGCAGTATAGACGGTCATACAAATGTACAAATGCTATAAGGTGGCAAGAAATGCACTATAAACAATACTTTATGCATCGGCAAAGATCCTTAGCTCAAAGCTATGCTGGCTAACAAGAGGCTAGCGCAAGAAACGACGCCGCAAACCATTGCCGAGCCAGAGCCGGTTTATCTTTGGCGAGCCCGAGTCGGCTCTGCCCCGGCAACCATTGCCGTGCCAGAGCCGGTTTATCTTTGGCGAGCCCGAGTCGGCTCTGGCACGGCAAGCCGAGCCGACCCAGAGCCGGTTTATCTTTGGCGAGCCCGAGTCGGCTCTGGCACGGCAAGCCGAGCCGGGCCAGAGCCGGTTAATCTTTGGCGAGCCCGAGTCGGCTCTGCCCCGGCAACCATTGCCGTGCCAGAGCCGGTTTATCTTTGGCGAGCCCGAGTCGGCTCCGCCCCGGCAACCATTGCCGGGCCAGAGCCGGTTTATCTTTGGCGAGCCCGAGTCGGCTCCGCCCCGGCAACCATTGCCGGGCCAGAGCCGGTTTATCTTTGGCGAGCGCGAGTCGGCTCTGCCCCGGCAACCATTGCCGGGCCAGAGCCGGTTTATCTTTGGCGAGCGCGAGTCGGCTCTGCCCCGGCAACCATTACCGCGCCAGATCCGGCTCATCGTTGGCGTGCCGTGCAGGACATATGCCGAGTGTGCCGACCGGTAGCCGGAATTGGGCCGAGTATGCTGGCCACCTGGGTAGTTACTAGAGAAGTAAAAGGAAACCGTACCTTTGCGTTCATCAAGTCAAGTCAAGTGTTCCCCCAGATAGCAAAAGATGTTAATTCAATGTTGAGTTATGGTCAAAATGCTTGATTTTTGGTTAAGGTTGAAGATTGATGGTGGATCAACCATTAACCGATGAACCACTTGGCCAATGTTGAAAACATGTCATTGAATCAATATTGTTTTGTGGTTGCATTTTAATGATTGAAATGCCAATATCTAATAAATGTTGAATCAACGTATGCTGCTCAACGTATGCTGTCGTCATTGTGTCTCATCACCCAGACTGCACTGCACTTGTGCTGCGCCGCCTCCCAGAATGCACCTGTGCGGCAGCTTCCTGGCTGCTACCTCATGTCTCTCTGCATCGTTAAGAGTGAGTACTGCATGGCAATAATGTCGATTATGTTGTATGTTGTATGTTGTATGTATGCTTTCGATTGCAAACGCCAGCGGAGTAGTGCCGTGTTCGTTTTTACATGGTAGAGAATATTATATTAACCGTTATTCATGCCTGCTAGCTGAAGCTAATTTAGCTAGTAGCGTTAGCAGTTAGCTATGATGAATGTTTCCACCTGTTGCATATACTGTTTAGGGATGCACGATAAGGCCGATATCAGCAATTATGACGTCATCCCGATAAACTCGATAACGTTATTGATAGCTCCGATAACATATAATACATTTTTTGGTTAAAAGAAATCCGGTGTGGGTGGATTTGGATGAAGGGCGCTTGTTTTTATTATAGCCTCCTCCCGTTTTGCCCGTACTGTGGTAAAACTGATAGCGTGTGGTTTAGGAACAGGGAGTTTTTCACAAATCGAGTGCTCCCTTTCTTGGCTGTGACGTAGTCACGTTACATTCGGAGACAGACAGTCGATCTGCCAATTACGTCCCACGGCTTGCACCCACCTCTTCTTCTTACCACCAATCAGAAGCTCTCGTTCGTTTATTTACTTCCGGATTGTCAGCCATTACTCTACTCGGAGCTAACGTTATCTCCCCGCCAGCCACATTGACAAGTACCAGTGCTTATACATTACTGGCAAATGTCTTGTTGCACTCGACTTTAGTAAAATAGACCCAGACTTTTGAACATTTCGTTCTCTCCGCCATTATGAGAGCAGAGCTGTCTGTACTGAGTCGGCAGCGCAGCACCCGTGTGAGTGAGTGTGTGTGTGTGTGTGTGTGTGAGTGAGTGTGTGTGTGTGTGGGAGGGAGCCTGCTCGCAGCAGGCAGAGACAGAGGCAGGAGAGATAATAGACAACGTCCAACAAGATTAGTTTGCGACGTTTAAATTCCTCAAAAAAAAACTCCATAATTTCTCGAGTACCGATAGCAGTACCGATGACGTCGGAGCTTATAAATACTAAAAAAAAAAAAAATTTATTAAAAAAAAATATATAACGTCTATATAACGTTGAGGAACAAATTATATAGACGGGTAATGTTTTGAACAACTAACGTTACGTTTAGAATGGAATGCATCGGCAAAGATCCGTTAGCTCAAAGCTATTCCGGCCAGTTTATCAACTTCCTGTCATTTAGAAATATGATTTTATAGTGAAAATCATTACCAAAACGTCCGGAAAAACCTAACGGGAGCAGTATAGACGGTCATACAAATGTACAAATGCTATAAGGTGGCAAGAAATGCACTATAAACAATACTTTATGCATCGGCAAAGATCCTTAGCTCAAAGCTATGCTGGCTAACAAGAGGCTAGCGCAAGAAACGACGCCGCAAACCATTGCCGAGCCAGAGCCGGTTTATCTTTGGCGAGCCCGAGTCGGCTCTGCCCCGGCAACCATTGCCGTGCCAGAGCCGGTTTATCTTTGGCGAGCCCGAGTCGGCTCTGGCACGGCAAGCCGAGCCGGCCCAGAGCCGGTTTATCTTTGGCGAGCCCGAGTCGGCTCTGGCACGGCAAGCCGAGCCGGGCCAGAGCCGGTTAATCTTTGGCGAGCCCGAGTCGGCTCTGCCCCGGCAACCATTGCCGTGCCAGAGCCGGTTTATCTTTGGCGAGCCCGAGTCGGCTCCGCCCCGGCAACCATTGCCGGGCCAGAGCCGGTTTATCTTTGGCGAGCCCGAGTCGGCTCCGCCCCGGCAACCATTGCCGGGCCAGAGCCGGTTTATCTTTGGCGAGCGCGAGTCGGCTCTGCCCCGGCAACCATTGCCGGGCCAGAGCCGGTTTATCTTTGGCGAGCGCGAGTCGGCTCTGCCCCGGCAACCATTACCGCGCCAGATCCGGCTCATCGTTGGCGTGCCGTGCAGGACATATGCCGAGTGTGCCGACCGGTAGCCGGAATTGGGCCGAGTATGCTGGCCACCTGGGTAGTTACTAGAGAAGTAAAAGGAAACCGTACCTTTGCGTTCATCAAGTCAAGTCAAGTGTTCCCCCAGATAGCAAAAGATGTTAATTCAATGTTGAGTTATGGTCAAAATGCTTGATTTTTGGTTAAGGTCGATGATTGATGGTGGATCAACCATTAACCGATGAACCACTTGGCCAATGTTGAAAACATGTCATTGAATCAATATTGTTTTGTGGTTGCATTTTAATGATTGAAATGCCAATATCTAATAAATGTTGAATCAACGTATGCTGCTCAACGTATGCTGTCGTCATTGTGTCTCATCACCCAGACTGCACTGCACTTGTGCTGCGCCGCCTCCCAGAATGCACCTGTGCGGCAGCTTCCTGGCTGCTACCTCATGTCTCTCTGCATCGTTAAGAGTGAGTACTGCATGGCAATAATGTCGATTATGTTGTATGTTGTATGTTGTATGTATGCTTTCGATTGCAAACGCCAGCGGAGTAGTGCCGTGTTCGTTTTTACATGGTAGAGAATATTATATTAACCGTTCTTCATGCCTGCTAGCTGAAGCTAATTTAGCTAGTAGCGTTAGCAGTTAGCTATGATGAATGTTTCCACCTGTTGCATATACTGTTTAGGGATGCACGATAAGGCCGATATCAGCAATTATGACGTCATCCAGATAAACTCTATAACGTTATTGATAGCTCCGATAACATATAATACATTTTTTGGTTAAAAGAAATCCGGTGTGGGTGGATTTGGATGAAGGGCGCTTGTTTTTATTATAGCCTCCTCCCGTTTTGCCCGTACTGTGGTAAAACTGATAGCGTGTGGTTTAGGAACAGGGAGTTTTTCACAAATCGAGTGCTCCCTTTCTTGGCTGTGACGTAGTCACGTTACATTCGGAGACAGACAGTCGATCTGCCAATTACGTCCCACGGCTTGCACCCACCTCTTCTTCTTACCACCAATCAGAAGCTCTCGTTCGTTTATTTACTTCCGGATTGTCAGCCATTACTCTACTCGGAGCTAACGTTATCTCCCCGCCAGCCACATTGACAAGTACCAGCGCTTATACATTACTGGCAAATGTCTTGTTGCACTCGACTTTAGTAAAATAGACCCAGACTTTTGAACATTTCGGTCTCTCCGCCATTATGAGAGCAGAGCTGTCTGTACTGAGTCGGCAGCGCAGCACCCGTGTGAGTGAGTGTGTGTGTGTGCAGGGCCGCCTGGGAGAAATGCGAGGCCCTGTGCGAGATTTAACGCGAGCCCCCCCCCCCCCCCCCCCCCCAAGGTAAAAAAATAAAAATAAAAAATTATATATATATATATATATATATATATATATATTTTTATTTTTATTTTTTTTATACAGTCAACATATTCTTAAATAATAGCGCTGCCCGAGGCGGGGCATGATACAGTCAACATATAGCAAAAGAGAGAGCGAGAGAGAGCTCCCGTTCTACAGTCAATATACAGTGTACAGAGAGAGAGAGAGAGAGACACATTGGAAAGAAATTGAAATGCTATTTGGCCCTAAACAGAGAGTACACAGTGGCAGAATACCTGAGCACTGTGACTGAAGATCCTTGAGCACAGCCTAGCCATCGAGAAAGGCCGCCATAGGCAGACTGTGTGTGTTAGAAAGAGAGAGAGAGAGAGAGAGAGAGAACATGTGTGTTTGTCATGTGTGTGTGTGTGTGTGTTAGAGAGAGACTATAGCATGTATGAGAGATTCAAAAGGACAAAGATCAACACTTAAATCCAACAAGAAGAGGGTCAACAGAGAAACCAACGCAGCAAGGAGCCAATGGCCGACATCAGCTAAATAGGCTAGCCAGGTACTGTGACACCAGGCCACGTGACACACAGCTTTGGCCAACGGCCCAACGCTACCCAAGCTACACAAACGACCATTCACACACAGCACATGTCGTATCTCCAAATGTTGTGAAGTAGCATATGTTTTGCCTGGAAAAAAACATCGTTATTAACAAAACATTCGGGAGGGGAAGGAAGGAAGAGTGGGGTAATGTCATCATGACATTTTCATTAATCCAAGTTACCTGCACGATGAACGCAGGGCGAAAGGCCGCAAGGTCTCCACGTTGACGAAAGGCCTCTCGCTGGCGGGACAAAAAGAAGCTATGGCCAGAGCCTTGTCATGGTGCAGGCCCGACTACATCTTCTGTCAAAGGGCCTGCTATTCTCAAGGCTAACTGATAGCATCAAACGAACGTTCCCAGCTGACGCTAAACAGCTAACTGGCTAACAGTTAGCTCACACAGTTAGCTACTAGTAGTATTAGCTAGTCGACCAGTTTGGCTCCAGAGAGAGAAAGAGAGATAGGGTCAGGTGACTCAGGTCCACGGCGGGTATATAATCATAAGTTGACTCACCATAACGCAGTATCAACGTGGAAGGAGACTTTCTTGGCCCCACGGTGTAATTTCGGCGTATTGCTGCCTAACAGATTTATCTGCTCACAAGTTCTCTTCTCCTTCTTTTGAAAAGACATCCACTCGCCTCGCCTCGCTAGGTTAGCTAACGCTAGTTAGCATTTAGCTAAGCTAGCTACTAGCCGACATGGCTATACCATGAAAGGCTCCGGCCATTTGTCCCGCTAGCGAGAGGCCTTTCGTCAACGTTCCTTGGTTGGTGACCGACCGACTGATAATGACCGACCTCTTTCTTCGTCTTGGCTATTGGGCATAACTAAGCATAGTCAAAAGCTGCACGCGCGAAAATGTCAAACGCAGCCGACTCACGCTGCCGGCGTACTACACTGTCTACACATGATGTAAGTAAAACCACTCCCTTCGTTGAAACCAATGCTGCTGCAGAACCCCAGAGGCTGAGCTCCAATAGTGAGTATGTCTGCAGCTGCAGGACTGCAGACCCAGGAACAAGTCAGACACATTCTACAAACGTGTCTAATGTGAAATATATAAGCATATAAGCAAAACTAGATTTTAGGTCTGTGATGAAAAAGGGCCTCGCGGGAAGGGGGGCCTCGCAAAAAAAAATAAAAAAAATAAAAAATAATAATAAAATAATAATTTTTTTTTTTTTTTTTTTTGCGAGGCCCCCCTTCCCGCGAGGCCCTGTGCGACCGCACTGCTCGCACACCCCCTGAGGCGGCCCTGTGTGTGTGTGTGTGTGTGAGTGAGTGTGTGTGTGTGTGGGAGGGAGCCTGCTCGCAGCAGGCAGAGACAGAGGCAGGAGAGATAATAGACAACGGCCAACAAGATTAGTTTGCGACGTTTAAATTCCTCAAAAAAAAACTCCATAATTTCTCGAGTACCGATAGCAGTACCGATGACGTCGGAGCTTATAAATACTAAAAAAAACAAAAAAAAAAAATTGATTAAAAAAAAAATATTATAATACAATAAATATCGGTTATCGGTATCGGCTTGAGGAGCATAAATGTATCGGTATCGGTGTCAAAAAATCAATATCGTGCATCCCTAATACTGTTATACATTTTATGTAGGCTAACGTCAGTAACGTTTCAAAATGTGGCTTATGATGTATTCTTTAACAGGATACACTGGCACAATCAGTTAGCTTAGCATTGCTGCTACCTTGCTTGCTAAAAAGTCATGGTAAACCAGGGTGCAGGCATACAGGCCGGGCCTGTCTCTCTCCCTCCCTCCCTAATGTGTTTGTGCTTAAAACAGTGATGACCGCATGTTCTCAGAGCATTTTCAGAGCACTGTTAAACTGTTAAATGGTCATTTTAAAACTAATATAAGAAATTAATGTATATAGTGGTATATTTATGAGGGAAAAAAAATATTTGCAACAACTTTTAACATTTATACAGGTAGGTTATTGATAACTAATTCTGCTATGAGTGTCATATTACAGTGACATTCATACAGTATCCTTTGATTTCACATAATTTAATTATTATTTCACAATAAAATACTGTAATCAAAATCCTCTGTAATATCACATCAGATTTTGTAATCTCACAATAACATAGCAATATTTCACATTTAATTATTATTTCACAATAATAGTAATCAAAATCGAAAGTCCATTTGCATATTATTGGTATCTAGGGACATCTATGGACCTCAGGGAATGTATTCACATTGTCAGAAATATTGTGTCTATTACTAGGCTTGCTTAAATTGTGATGAAACAAATGAGAATATGAATTATGATGTTTCTTTGCATCTTTGACAGTGAATAACACCATGCTAATAATGACCAAACATTAAAAACTGCCACTGATCTCGTTCAGTCCCCTCTTGAGGTCATGTGTAAAAAAAAATCGAAGGAAATTAATAAAGGGAAGATGATTAAACCGAAGGTTCTGTAGATGCAGTACTGAATTCTCCCATCCGGACCAATGCAATTTGAAATATTATTATAGAATATGATGCTTATAAATGACCTTATTATAGCCAATTCGCACATTTATATATATATTATCTTTCAAATGCCTGAGTTCAATTTGGATTTAGTATCACCAGGCATGCATAAGAACAGATAATAATCTACTGTAATCTACTGTACTTTTAAATTTTCCCCACAGTGCAACCGTTTTGAAACTAATTTCAGATCTAATTGTTTCTCCCACTTTGGCCTCCTGACAGACACCGATGCCCTTCAAAAGATCCAAGATGCCCTGGGTCAGAGAGGACGGACCATCCTGCAGTTCTGCCAGAAACTGGACAACCCGGAGATCAGGGAAGTTCTGGCCAGATATGATCCAGAGGCTTCGAAGAAGACTCCTTATGGTGTACTTCAAGGAGCCTACGGAGAAACTGCTGCTCGGAGTTGATGTAAGTTTTATTTATTTAAATATTAAAATATTTGAAATGCTAAACGAGTGATTACAAACCCTACAAACACTGTGATAGACCCTCTAAACACTGTGATAGACCCGACAAACACTGTAAACACTGTGATAGATCTATCACAGTGTTTAGAGGGTCTATCACAGTGTTTAGAGGGTCTATCAGTGTTTAGAGGGTCTATCACAGTGTTTGTAGGGTCTATCACAGTGTTTGTAGGGTCTATTACAGTGTTTAGAGGGTCTATCACACCCTCTAAACACTGATAGACCCTCTAAACACTGGGACAGACCCTCTAAACACTGTGACAGACCCTCTAAACACTGATAGACCCTCTAAACACTATGATAGACCCTCTAAACAATGTGATAGACCCTCTAAACACTGTGATAGACCCTCTAAACACTGTGACAGACCCTCTAAACACTGTGACAGACCCTCTAAACACTGTGACAGACCCTCTAAACACTGTGATAGCCCCGACAAACACTGTGATAGACCCGACAAACACTGTGATAGACCCTCTAAACACTGTGATAGATCTATCACAGTGTTTGTCGTGTCTATCACAGTGTTTTGAGGGTATATCAGTGTTTAGAGGGTCTATCACAGTGTTTAGAGGGTCTATCACAGTGTTTGTCGGGTCTATCACAGTCTTTAGAGGGTCTATCAGTGTTTAGAGGGTCTGTCACAGTGTTTAGAGGGTCTATCACAGTGTTTAGAGGGTCTATCAGTGTTTAGAGGGTCTATCACAGTGTTTAGAGGGTCTATCACACCCTCTAAACACTGATAGACCCTCTAAACACTGTGACAGACCCTCTAAACACTGTATCAGACCCTCTAAACACTGTGACAGACCCTCTAAACACTGTGACAGACCCTCTAAACACTGATAGACCCTATAAACACTGTGACAGACCCTCTAAACACTGTGACAGACCCTCTAAACACTGTGATATACCCTACAAACACTGTGATAGACCCGACAAACACTGTGATAGACCCTCTAAACACTGTGATAGATCTATCACAGTGTTTGTCGGGTCTATCACAGTGTTTAGAGGGTCTATCAGTGTTTAGAGGGTCTATCAGTGTTTAGAGGGTCTATCACAGTGTTTGTCGGGTCTATCACAGTCTTTAGAGGGTCTATCAGTGTTTAGAGGGTCTGTCACAGTGTTTAGAGGGTCTATCACAGTGTTTAGAGGGTCTATCAGTGTTTAGAGGGTCTATTACAGTGTTTAGAGGGTCTATTACACCCTCTAAATACTGATAGATCTATCAGTGTTTAGAGGTGTCACAGTGTTTGTCGTGTCTGTCACAGTGTTCAGAGGGTCTGTCACGGTGTTTAGAGGGTCTGTCACAGTGTTTAGAGGGTCTAGCAGTGTTTAGAGGGTGTGATAGACCCTCTAAACACTGTGATAGATCTAGAAGTGCATGGATACACATTGTATTGCCTAGA
Organism: Notolepis coatsorum; assembly: GCF_963971535.1. NCBI lineage: Eukaryota > Metazoa > Chordata > Actinopteri > Aulopiformes > Paralepididae > Notolepis > Notolepis coatsorum. The sequence goes on along the minus strand of NW_028172940.1, from coordinate 144,553 downwards.
TGGTGTCAGGCTAGGCGATTGCTTAATTCTCTTTCCTGTCCAGGTACATATATTTTTTCGTTAAACACTGGACTGCAGATATGTTAATTGTCATTTTCTCTCTGCTCTTTCCAGAGACCCATGATGAGGCCAAAAAACGAGAGACCAAGTACACCTCAACTATGTGTCCAACCTCTGAAATTGAATCTGAGGACGAAGGAGATCTCCGCCCAGAAAAGAAGATCCAGGTACAGTGTTCACTTTGTTAAAGGGACAACTCTCCCTAGGGTGTTGTAAATAATTGCACTGCTGTTGTAGTTGCAAGTAGTGCTAAAAGGATAACACACAGTGGCCTGAGGGCCTATGTATTCAGACTTTAGCCTTGACTAATAAAAGTAGTATCATAACTACATTTATTACATGTGTGTATATATATACTTTTTTTTAGGCCAAATCAGCAGTATGTGCACACGGACTCTGATGACCACTCGAGTGGCGACGCCAAAAGAAAACGTTTTGCCAAAGCACCTGATGTGGGTTTCCCAGGTATTGATGCAATGCATTTATTTTATATAGGCACTTTGGAAATGATCACTGCTACAGTTAATAATAATAATAATAATAATAATAATAATAATTATAATAATAATAATAATAATAATAATAATAATAATAATAATAATAATAATAATAATAATAATAATAATAATAATAATAATAATAATAATAATAATAATAATAATAATAATAATAATAATAATAATAATAATAATAATAATAATAATAATAATAATAATAATAATAATAATAATAATAATAATAATAATAATAATAATAATAAACAGTTAAACAAATTAGTCTGACCATGTACCGACAAATTGAGCATTTTAATTTGATTGGACTTCTGCATTTCTTGCAGTTATTCTATAGTTGGCCCAAAATATATACATTGTGAATAACATGCCAACTAAAATATGTTGTAGGACAGACTCCAAAATCGAGCCGGTCTCGTAAGGCGCTAAGATCCGTCAACCCTCCAGTTGTTGGCCAAGAGCCTACAATGAATGGTATGTTGCTATGCATGTTAAAATGCCAACTAGATGACTGTTTAAACATGATTTGTAGCATCTTCAATTCTCACCCTGGCTTACCTTTTTTAGATTCTTTGGATGGTGGCATGATCTACAGCTATTTAGATTCGTTGCAGACTCCTGATCCAAATAACAGTAAGTGAACCCATATCTGTGTTCTTTGTGCTTTGATGGAAATCAAACATTTTCTCACATGGGATTTTACAATAGCGTCATTTGCTAATAACTTTGTGTATTTCCTACTGTGTTTCAGCCGAGATGCCAGGATTTGATATTGTTCGGTATCACCAGCAGCAGCAGGCCTCACATGTCCAGCAGCTGCAAGATCGACAAAGTGCAAGTAGTGGTATGATACTGTACTCTTTCAGTAACAGTGTTTTGAGAGACGGGGATACAACTCCTTACACCCCTTCCTGACATAGAGCGACGCGAGCGAGCGAGAAAAAGTGATTAAAATGTATTTGTTTCAATCAGACTATCCTGACCTGCCGCGAGCGACAGTGAACTGAGCAGCGATGTCGTTCACCCCTCAAATATTCGCTCGCTGTGTCTCTAGTTGAGCGATTACGCGGCCGAGTCCCGCCCCTAAACACTTTTTATTGGTCGAGAATCCAGGTAACACACACTCGGACACGCGCTGCGTCATATCAGGACAGTGTCGTGTGCGATTTCGTCTCCAGTTTGCTCGCTTGCTGCCTGTCAGGAACCGGTGTTAGTGATTATGACATGTATGTTAATTTGACTGACAAGTCAGATTTTGTATTTTTAAATATAATGATTTGTTTCTACAGGGATGTCGGGATGCAGCTCGGGGCAATACTACAGTCCCCCTGGTCTCTCACAACATGCACAAAATGGTATGCCATTTTAGAGGGAACTACCACCAGTTTGATCCAATGCAGTCAAACTAGTGAAATATATAACTACTGTATGATTTTGTTTCTACAGCGATGTCAGGACACAGCTCAGGGCAATCTGGTGTTTCACAGCGTAGACAGATGGCCGGCGATGACGGGCAGCTTCTGAAAGGCAAGTCTATTGGACATGGTGTAATTCCTTGTGTGATTTGCTGCTTATTTTTATTTCTCACTTAATGATTTTAACTCTTCTTCTGAAGACCTTACCATCCAGAAGAATAATTCAATGCTGGCTGAATTACTTGTCGTGGTGAAGGATCTATCGAGAGATGTGCAGTTCATCAAGACCGAGTTGGCTGAGGGCAACATATCTGGTGGGACCAGGGGACACGGGGTGGCCACCACAACCACTATGCTCCCCTTCCAGCTGCCAATCGCCAGTGAACAAGACTTCAATGAGGCAGAATCATTACTGATGGAGCAATCAGTCCGTCAAAAGATGGTAATTTATTGAACTGCATTCATTTATCAAATGTAGATCGTTTCAGTGTGGTCTTGTTCAGGGGAAAAATGTGTTTAGCACTTTCTAGTTCAAAGTCCATTTGCATATTATTGGTATCTAGGGACATCTATGGACCTCAGGGAATGTATTCACATTGTCAGAAATATTGTGTCTATTACTAGGCTTGCTTAAATTGTGATGAAACAAATGAGAATATGAATTATGATGTTTCTTTGCATCTTTGACAGTGAATAACACCATGCTAATAATGACCAAACATTAAAAACTGCCACTGATCTCGTTCAGTCCCCTCTTGAGGTCATGTGTAAAAAAAAATCGAAGGAAATTAATAAAGGGAAGATGATTAAACCGAAGGTTCTGTAGATGCAGTACTGAATTCTCCCATCCGGACCAATGCAATTTGAAATATTATTATAGAATATGATGCTTATAAATGACCTTATTATAGCCAATTCGCACATTTATATATATATTATCTTTCAAATGCCTGAGTTCAATTTGGATTTAGTATCACCAGGCATGCATAAGAACAGATAATAATCTACTGTAATCTACTGTACTTTTAAATTTTCCCCACAGTGCAACCGTTTTGAAACTAATTTCAGATCTAATTGTTTCTCCCACTTTGGCCTCCTGACAGACACCGATGCCCTTCAAAAGATCCAAGATGCCCTGGGTCAGAGAGGACGGACCATCCTGCAGTTCTGCCAGAAACTGGACAACCCGGAGATCAGGGAAGTTCTGGCCAGATATGATCCAGAGGCTTCGAAGAAGACTCCTTATGGTGTACTTCAAGGAGCCTACGGAGAAACTGCTGCTCGGAGTTGATGTAAGTTTTATTTATTTAAATATTAAAATATTTGAAATGCTAAACGAGTGATTACAAACCCTACAAACACTGTGATAGACCCTCTAAACACTGTGATAGACCCGACAAACACTGTAAACACTGTGATAGATCTATCACAGTGTTTAGAGGGTCTATCACAGTGTTTAGAGGGTCTATCAGTGTTTAGAGGGTCTATCACAGTGTTTGTAGGGTCTATCACAGTGTTTGTAGGGTCTATTACAGTGTTTAGAGGGTCTATCACACCCTCTAAACACTGATAGACCCTCTAAACACTGGGACAGACCCTCTAAACACTGTGACAGACCCTCTAAACACTGATAGACCCTCTAAACACTATGATAGACCCTCTAAACAATGTGATAGACCCTCTAAACACTGTGATAGACCCTCTAAACACTGTGACAGACCCTCTAAACACTGTGACAGACCCTCTAAACACTGTGACAGACCCTCTAAACACTGTGATAGCCCCGACAAACACTGTGATAGACCCGACAAACACTGTGATAGACCCTCTAAACACTGTGATAGATCTATCACAGTGTTTGTCGTGTCTATCACAGTGTTTTGAGGGTATATCAGTGTTTAGAGGGTCTATCACAGTGTTTAGAGGGTCTATCACAGTGTTTGTCGGGTCTATCACAGTCTTTAGAGGGTCTATCAGTGTTTAGAGGGTCTGTCACAGTGTTTAGAGGGTCTATCACAGTGTTTAGAGGGTCTATCAGTGTTTAGAGGGTCTATCACAGTGTTTAGAGGGTCTATCACACCCTCTAAACACTGATAGACCCTCTAAACACTGTGACAGACCCTCTAAACACTGTATCAGACCCTCTAAACACTGTGACAGACCCTCTAAACACTGTGACAGACCCTCTAAACACTGATAGACCCTATAAACACTGTGACAGACCCTCTAAACACTGTGACAGACCCTCTAAACACTGTGATATACCCTACAAACACTGTGATAGACCCGACAAACACTGTGATAGACCCTCTAAACACTGTGATAGATCTATCACAGTGTTTGTCGGGTCTATCACAGTGTTTAGAGGGTCTATCAGTGTTTAGAGGGTCTATCAGTGTTTAGAGGGTCTATCACAGTGTTTGTCGGGTCTATCACAGTCTTTAGAGGGTCTATCAGTGTTTAGAGGGTCTGTCACAGTGTTTAGAGGGTCTATCACAGTGTTTAGAGGGTCTATCAGTGTTTAGAGGGTCTATTACAGTGTTTAGAGGGTCTATTACACCCTCTAAATACTGATAGATCTATCAGTGTTTAGAGGTGTCACAGTGTTTGTCGTGTCTGTCACAGTGTTCAGAGGGTCTGTCACGGTGTTTAGAGGGTCTGTCACAGTGTTTAGAGGGTCTAGCAGTGTTTAGAGGGTGTGATAGACCCTCTAAACACTGTGATAGATCTAGAAGTGCATGGATACACATTGTATTGCCTAGATGGTGTCAGGCTAGGCGATTGCTTAATTCTCTTTCCTGTCCAGGTACATATATTTTTTCGTTAAACACTGGACTGCAGATATGTTAATTGTCATTTTCTCTCTGCTCTTTCCAGAGACCCATGATGAGGCCAAAAAACGAGAGACCAAGTACACCTCAACTATGTGTCCAACCTCTGAAATTGAATCTGAGGACGAAGGAGATCTCCGCCCAGAAAAGAAGATCCAGGTACAGTGTTCACTTTGTTAAAGGGACAACTCTCCCTAGGGTGTTGTAAATAATTGCACTGCTGTTGTAGTTGCAAGTAGTGCTAAAAGGATAACACACAGTGGCCTGAGGGCCTATGTATTCAGACTTTAGCCTTGACTAATAAAAGTAGTATCATAACTACATTTATTACATGTGTGTATATATATACTTTTTTTTAGGCCAAATCAGCAGTATGTGCACACGGACTCTGATGACCACTCGAGTGGCGACGCCAAAAGAAAACGTTTTGCCAAAGCACCTGATGTGGGTTTCCCAGGTATTGATGCAATGCATTTATTTTATATAGGCACTTTGGAAATGATCACTGCTACAGTTAATAATAATAATAATAATAATAATAATAATAATAATAATAATAATAATAATAATAATAATAATAATAATAATAATAATAATAATAATAATAATAATAATAATAATAATAATAATAATAATAATAATAATAATAATAATAATAATAATAATAATAATAATAATAATAATAATAATAATAATAATAATAATAATAATAATAATAATAATAATAATAATAATAATAATAATAAACAGTTAAACAAATTAGTCTGACCATGTACCGACAAATTGAGCATTTTAATTTGATTGGACTTCTGCATTTCTTGCAGTTATTCTATAGTTGGCCCAAAATATATACATTGTGAATAACATGCCAACTAAAATATGTTGTAGGACAGACTCCAAAATCGAGCCGGTCTCGTAAGGCGCTAAGATCCGTCAACCCTCCAGTTGTTGGCCAAGAGCCTACAATGAATGGTATGTTGCTATGCATGTTAAAATGCCAACTAGATGACTGTTTAAACATGATTTGTAGCATCTTCAATTCTCACCCTGGCTTACCTTTTTTAGATTCTTTGGATGGTGGCATGATCTACAGCTATTTAGATTCGTTGCAGACTCCTGATCCAAATAACAGTAAGTGAACCCATATCTGTGTTCTTTGTGCTTTGATGGAAATCAAACATTTTCTCACATGGGATTTTACAATAGCGTCATTTGCTAATAACTTTGTGTATTTCCTACTGTGTTTCAGCCGAGATGCCAGGATTTGATATTGTTCGGTATCACCAGCAGCAGCAGGCCTCACATGTCCAGCAGCTGCAAGATCGACAAAGTGCAAGTAGTGGTATGATACTGTACTCTTTCAGTAACAGTGTTTTGAGAGACGGGGATACAACTCCTTACACCCCTTCCTGACATAGAGCGACGCGAGCGAGCGAGAAAAAGTGATTAAAATGTATTTGTTTCAATCAGACTATCCTGACCTGCCGCGAGCGACAGTGAACTGAGCAGCGATGTCGTTCACCCCTCAAATATTCGCTCGCTGTGTCTCTAGTTGAGCGATTACGCGGCCAAGTCCCGCCCCTAAACACTTTTTATTGGTCGAGAATCCAGGTAACACACACTCGGACACGCGCTGCGTCATATCAGGACAGTGTCGTGTGCGATTTCGTCTCCAGTTTGCTCGCTTGCTGCCTGTCAGGAACCGGTGTTAGTGATTATGACATGTATGTTAATTTGACTGACAAGTCAGATTTTGTATTTTTAAATATAATGATTTGTTTCTACAGGGATGTCGGGATGCAGCTCGGGGCAATACTACAGTCCCCCTGGTCTCTCACAACATGCACAAAATGGTATGCCATTTTAGAGGGAACTACCACCAGTTTGATCCAATGCAGTCAAACTAGTGAAATATATAACTACTGTATGATTTTGTTTCTACAGCGATGTCAGGACACAGCTCAGGGCAATCTGGTGTTTCACAGCGTAGACAGATGGCCGGCGATGACGGGCAGCTTCTGAAAGGCAAGTCTATTGGACATGGTGTAATTCCTTGTGTGATTTGCTGCTTATTTTTATTTCTCACTTAATGATTTTAACTCTTCTTCTGAAGACCTTACCATCCAGAAGAATAATTCAATGCTGGCTGAATTACTTGTCGTGGTGAAGGATCTATCGAGAGATGTGCAGTTCATCAAGACCGAGTTGGCTGAGGGCAACATATCTGGTGGGACCAGGGGACACGGGGTGGCCACCACAACCACTATGCTCCCCTTCCAGCTGCCAATCGCCAGTGAACAAGACTTCAATGAGGCAGAATCATTACTGATGGAGCAATCAGTCCGTCAAAAGATGGTAATTTATTGAACTGCATTCATTTATCAAATGTAGATCGTTTCAGTGTGGTCTTGTTCAGGGGAAAAATGTGTTTAGCACTTTCTAGTTCAAAGTCCATTTGCATATTATTGGTATCTAGGGACATCTATGGACCTCAGGGAATGTATTCACATTGTCAGAAATATTGTGTCTATTACTAGGCTTGCTTAAATTGTGATGAAACAAATGAGAATATGAATTATGATGTTTCTTTGCATCTTTGACAGTGAATAACACCATGCTAATAATGACCAAACATTAAAAACTGCCACTGATCTCGTTCAGTCCCCTCTTGAGGTCATGTGTAAAAAAAAATCGAAGGAAATTAATAAAGGGAAGATGATTAAACCGAAGGTTCTGTAGATGCAGTACTGAATTCTCCCATCCGGACCAATGCAATTTGAAATATTATTATAGAATATGATGCTTATAAATGACCTTATTATAGCCAATTCGCACATTTATATATATATTATCTTTCAAATGCCTGAGTTCAATTTGGATTTAGTATCACCAGGCATGCATAAGAACAGATAATAATCTACTGTAATCTACTGTACTTTTAAATTTTCCCCACAGTGCAACCGTTTTGAAACTAATTTCAGATCTAATTGTTTCTCCCACTTTGGCCTCCTGACAGACACCGATGCCCTTCAAAAGATCCAAGATGCCCTGGGTCAGAGAGGACGGACCATCCTGCAGTTCTGCCAGAAACTGGACAACCCGGAGATCAGGGAAGTTCTGGCCAGATATGATCCAGAGGCTTCGAAGAAGACTCCTTATGGTGTACTTCAAGGAGCCTACGGAGAAACTGCTGCTCGGAGTTGATGTAAGTTTTATTTATTTAAATATTAAAATATTTGAAATGCTAAACGAGTGATTACAAACCCTACAAACACTGTGATAGACCCTCTAAACACTGTGATAGACCCGACAAACACTGTAAACACTGTGATAGATCTATCACAGTGTTTAGAGGGTCTATCACAGTGTTTAGAGGGTCTATCAGTGTTTAGAGGGTCTATCACAGTGTTTGTAGGGTCTATCACAGTGTTTGTAGGGTCTATTACAGTGTTTAGAGGGTCTATCACACCCTCTAAACACTGATAGACCCTCTAAACACTGGGACAGACCCTCTAAACACTGTGACAGACCCTCTAAACACTGATAGACCCTCTAAACACTATGATAGACCCTCTAAACAATGTGATAGACCCTCTAAACACTGTGATAGACCCTCTAAACACTGTGACAGACCCTCTAAACACTGTGACAGACCCTCTAAACACTGTGACAGACCCTCTAAACACTGTGATAGCCCCGACAAACACTGTGATAGACCCGACAAACACTGTGATAGACCCTCTAAACACTGTGATAGATCTATCACAGTGTTTGTCGTGTCTATCACAGTGTTTTGAGGGTATATCAGTGTTTAGAGGGTCTATCACAGTGTTTAGAGGGTCTATCACAGTGTTTGTCGGGTCTATCACAGTCTTTAGAGGGTCTATCAGTGTTTAGAGGGTCTATCACAGTGTTTAGAGGGTCTATCACACCCTCTAAACACTGATAGACCCTCTAAACACTGTGACAGACCCTCTAAACACTGTATCAGACCCTCTAAACACTGTGACAGACCCTCTAAACACTGTGACAGACCCTCTAAACACTGATAGACCCTATAAACACTGTGACAGACCCTCTAAACACTGTGACAGACCCTCTAAACACTGTGATATACCCTACAAACACTGTGATAGACCCGACAAACACTGTGATAGACCCTCTAAACACTGTGATAGATCTATCACAGTGTTTGTCGGGTCTATCACAGTGTTTAGAGGGTCTATCAGTGTTTAGAGGGTCTATCAGTGTTTAGAGGGTCTATCACAGTGTTTGTCGGGTCTATCACAGTCTTTAGAGGGTCTATCAGTGTTTAGAGGGTCTGTCACAGTGTTTAGAGGGTCTATCACAGTGTTTAGAGGGTCTATCAGTGTTTAGAGGGTCTATTACAGTGTTTAGAGGGTCTATTACACCCTCTAAATACTGATAGATCTATCAGTGTTTAGAGGTGTCACAGTGTTTGTCGTGTCTGTCACAGTGTTCAGAGGGTCTGTCACGGTGTTTAGAGGGTCTGTCACAGTGTTTAGAGGGTCTAGCAGTGTTTAGAGGGTGTGATAGACCCTCTAAACACTGTGATAGATCTAGAAGTGCATGGATACACATTGTATTGCCTAGATGGTGTCAGGCTAGGCGATTGCTTAATTCTCTTTCCTGTCCAGGTACATATATTTTTTCGTTAAACACTGGACTGCAGATATGTTAATTGTCATTTTCTCTCTGCTCTTTCCAGAGACCCATGATGAGGCCAAAAAACGAGAGACCAAGTACACCTCAACTATGTGTCCAACCTCTGAAATTGAATCTGAGGACGAAGGAGATCTCCGCCCAGAAAAGAAGATCCAGGTACAGTGTTCACTTTGTTAAAGGGACAACTCTCCCTAGGGTGTTGTAAATAATTGCACTGCTGTTGTAGTTGCAAGTAGTGCTAAAAGGATAACACACAGTGGCCTGAGGGCCTATGTATTCAGACTTTAGCCTTGACTAATAAAAGTAGTATCATAACTACATTTATTACATGTGTGTATATATATACTTTTTTTTAGGCCAAATCAGCAGTATGTGCACACGGACTCTGATGACCACTCGAGTGGCGACGCCAAAAGAAAACGTTTTGCCAAAGCACCTGATGTGGGTTTCCCAGGTATTGATGCAATGCATTTATTTTATATAGGCACTTTGGAAATGATCACTGCTACAGTTAATAATAATAATAATAATAATAATAATAATAATAATAATAATAATAATAATAATAATAATAATAATAATAATAATAATAATAATAATAATAATAATAATAATAATAATAATAATAATAATAATAATAATAATAATAATAATAATAATAATAATAATAATAATAATAATAATAATAATAATAATAATAATAATAATAATAATAATAATAATAATAATAATAATAATAATAATAAACAGTTAAACAAATTAGTCTGACCATGTACCGACAAATTGAGCATTTTAATTTGATTGGACTTCTGCATTTCTTGCAGTTATTCTATAGTTGGCCCAAAATATATACATTGTGAATAACATGCCAACTAAAATATGTTGTAGGACAGACTCCAAAATCGAGCCGGTCTCGTAAGGCGCTAAGATCCGTCAACCCTCCAGTTGTTGGCCAAGAGCCTACAATGAATGGTATGTTGCTATGCATGTTAAAATGCCAACTAGATGACTGTTTAAACATGATTTGTAGCATCTTCAATTCTCACCCTGGCTTACCTTTTTTAGATTCTTTGGATGGTGGCATGATCTACAGCTATTTAGATTCGTTGCAGACTCCTGATCCAAATAACAGTAAGTGAACCCATATCTGTGTTCTTGTGAGGAGCTTGCTGGCAGGTCGCTGGCATCATGCATGCAACAGAATACATGTTTACAATGTGCATGCCAGCCCACTACAAAAATTCAAAGCCTTCACAACTTGCAAGCAATGTCACAATAAAAATGTGTAGTTGTACATAATGCTTTTATATTGAGCACAATTTCCACCATGTTTGAGTCGCAACTTATTTTACATTTCCCCTTTGTAGATCTGGTTACTAGCAACTACCGGCAATCGCTAACTCAACATAATGGTGAGTTATCAAGCAATCTCATAACATAATATTCTGGCATGTTTAAAATATCTGTATTGTCTCGCATTGTCTTTGATATTTTTATTAAAGTAGTATTTGGCAGTGCACGTGAAATCAGCTGAATGGAAATCAAACATTTTCTCACATGGGATTTTACAATAGCGTCATTTGCTAATAACTTTGTGTATTTCCTACTGTGTTTCAGCCGAGATGCCAGGATTTGATATTGTTCGGTATCACCAGCAGCAGCAGGCCTCACATGTCCAGCAGCTGCAAGATCGACAAAGTGCAAGTAGTGGTATGATACTGTACTCTTTCAGTAACAGTGTTTTGAGAGACGGGGATACAACTCCTTACACCCCTTCCTGACATAGAGCGACGCGAGCGAGCGAGAAAAAGTGATTAAAATGTATTTGTTTCAATCAGACTATCCTGACCTGCCGCGAGCGACAGTGAACTGAGCAGCGATGTCGTTCACCCCTCAAATATTCGCTCGCTGTGTCTCTAGTTGAGCGATTACGCGGCCGAGTCCCGCCCCTAAACACTTTTTATTGGTCGAGAATCCAGGTAACACACACTCGGACACGCGCTGCGTCATATCAGGACAGTGTCGTGTGCGATTTCGTCTCCAGTTTGCTCGCTTGCTGCCTGTCAGGAACCGGTGTTAGTGATTATGACATGTATGTTAATTTGACTGACAAGTCAGATTTTGTATTTTTAAATATAATGATTTGTTTCTACAGGGATGTCGGGATGCAGCTCGGGGCAATACTACAGTCCCCCTGGTCTCTCACAACATGCACAAAATGGTATGCCATTTTAGAGGGAACTACCACCAGTTTGATCCAATGCAGTCAAACTAGTGAAATATATAACTACTGTATGATTTTGTTTCTACAGCGATGTCAGGACACAGCTCAGGGCAATCTGGTGTTTCACAGCGTAGACAGATGGCCGGCGATGACGGGCAGCTTCTGAAAGGCAAGTCTATTGGACATGGTGTAATTCCTTGTGTGATTTGCTGCTTATTTTTATTTCTCACTTAATGATTTTAACTCTTCTTCTGAAGACCTTACCATCCAGAAGAATAATTCAATGCTGGCTGAATTACTTGTCGTGGTGAAGGATCTATCGAGAGATGTGCAGTTCATCAAGACCGAGTTGGCTGAGGGCAACATATCTGGTGGGACCAGGGGACACGGGGTGGCCACCACAACCACTATGCTCCCCTTCCAGCTGTCAATCGCCAGTGAACAAGACTTCAATGAGGCAGAATCATTACTGATGGAGCAATCAGTCCGTCAAAAGATGGTAATTTATTGAACTGCATTCATTTATCAAATGTAGATCGTTTCAGTGTGGTCTTGTTCAGGGGAAAAATGTGTTTAGCACTTTCTAGTTCAAAACGTGTTAGAGCTTGTATATCTGCTATTTATGAAACGTTTTGAAATTGTTCAAATATACCGTTTACATATGGACAGGAGGGTTAATGTGGTTAAACCTAATGACTGGCATGGGCTGGAATATCAGTGCATGCATAAAGTGTGTGTATAAACAAGTTGGTTGCTCTGTGTTCATAAAATAAACGTTATGCTGTTTCTAACGCAGGGCCTTCATTTTCTTCTCTCTGATTTAGATTTCTCGCCTGGCTTTGGTAGGAGGCACCAATTCAGAGAACCTGATCAGACTGATGTTGAAAACTGCTATGACCAACGCCCTGGCCAGTGGGTTCAACTGGGCTGGAAAGAAAGACAAGCGTTGTTCAGAAAGCAAGAAGCCATTCAAGCACACCACACTACAAGCCTGCATGTTTGGTGAGCTTCCTCCCCTGCAAACTACTTCATAGGTTAAGTTTAGGTAGTGAGGTGGTGATGCTGGTGATGCTGGTGATTCAGAATATAATTATGCTGTTGCAAAAACTTTAAAAAAAAGTGTTATGTTGGAATAAAGTGATGAAAGTGCAACCTATAAGAAATGGACAACGTAATTGAGCTTTAGAGGTGCATGGATACACATTGTATTGCCTAGATGGTGTCAGGCTAGGCGATTGCTTAATTCTCTTTCCTGTCCAGTCTAACTGGATGCTGACTGTAGCTTGTTACTGTAGACCTACAGAGTGAGTAATTGAGTGATTAAAAAAAAACGCACTCGTGTGAAGTGAGGGGTGCTCTTATCATCGTACATCATCTCACCCACCTCTCTTCCTCCCTTTTTTATTTTTGTGTCTATCAGCTGCTGCTCGACAGTTTGACCCCAAGCTGACCGACCAGGACTACAGCGAAACTGTCAAGAAGTGGCTTCGTTATGCGCCAGACCGGGAGGGAGGCATCTCAAGGAACCGAAGTGACCCAAACTTAAGTCAAGCGAACCAGAGTCAAACTTAGGGTACCCCAGCACAGCACAGCACACACTGTTTCCCTGGTTCATACAGTACAAGGAATTACCCTGATGGACACTGTTCTTCCATGGACGGCATCTACTTGAATGACATGCTGCTTCAGCCTGTTCTTGGAACCGAAGTGACCCAAACTTAATTGTCAAGCGAACCAGAGTCAAACATGGGGTACCCCAGCACACTGTTTCCCTGGTTCATACAGTACAAGGAATGACCCTGGACACTGTTCTTCCATGGACGGCATCCTTGAATGACTTATGCTGCTTCAGCCTGTTCTTGCAGTGTTTATTTTTTTAATTTTTAATTTTAACCTTTATTTACCCAGGGTAGGTTCGCTGAGCACAGATGCTCTTTTTCAGCTACGCCCTGCTTCACATTCACAGAGTTCCATTCACACCTGGGAGCTGCCCAGGCCTAACAAAATTAATAGTTGGTTTCAGGTTGCCGACCGACCCTGCCGATTTAGGTGCGACCCAATATATTTTATGAGTTTTTAGAAACAATTATAAAAAAAAAAAAAAAAAAAAAAAAAAAATTAATAAAGTTTCATAGAAATCTTAGTCAAACATTTAGTATTATGGATATTAAACATGCTGGCAGAGTACATGCATCCATGTTGTTGTGAACATTTTAATTAAATAAAGAAATTCCCTATCCATAGTCGCCGTGGGAAAGAATAAAATAAAAAAATTAAATAAAATAAATTCCCTACCTACCCATGGCCAAACTGACAACCAACCTGAAACCAACTATTAATTTTGTTAGGCCCCAGTACAACCACAGTCTGACACTGTTGGCCACTGAGCAACTCCACTGGATCAGTTGGGGGTTTAGTGCCTTGCTCAAGGGCACTTCAGCGGTTGGTGTTAAGAGTATGGGAGAGAGTTATATGGGAGAGAGTTATAGAAACATTAGGGGTGTAACGGTACACAAAATCCACGGTTCGGTACGTACCTCGGTTTTGAAGACACGGTTCGGTACTATTTTCGGTACAGTGGGGGGGGGGGGGGGGGGAATAAAAAAAAATTGCTTTTCATTTATCTATTTATTTAACTGTATTAAACAATATAAAACGAATTGGCCATAATTGACTGAGCAAACTAATGCTTACTGCTGTAACCTACTAATAACACTTAAGTAAATCTGAAGATTATTATATAGCAGATGCCTTGGAGGATAAGTCGTGGACAACTGTAGATCATCTAAGCTCCACTGTGTTTAAATTCAAATCCTATGCCATTGTTATTTAACCCTTGTGTCTGAAATCTAAAGTATTATACTCTTATTAGGGGACTAAATTGAAAAACTCCATAAAAAGATTATGTTGAAATAATTTCCCACTTTCTTTTCCATAAATATTTTATTCAACTTCAGCCCTGATCATAACCATTTTTTATATTATTTTTGTAATGAAATACTCCCACTTTTCTGAAAAGAGTTGTTAAATATGACAAAAAAAAGAATATGTGGTGGTTATGATCGGGCTGAAGTGGAATAAACAATTTATGAAGAGTAAAAAAAAATACAAGATAATTAAAAGATTATGCCACATATTATGTTGGCTCATCACTGCAAAGTTATCAAACAAATACGAATCTGATCAGACACAAGGGTTAAGTTGTTGTTCCCTTTCTAATTTCCTCAAACATCTGTGATCAATATTATTTGACAATTGATGCTTTTTGTTGGACATTTCAGTCAGTAGTGAGCTCATACTTTGAGCTCATAAATTTATAGTTAAAATGATTGAGACAACTCAATCTTGTCTTCGTTGTGCATGAATGCGTGTGCTCACCACACACAATATGTGTGTCACTATTCTGGCAGTGGCTATATTGTTAATGAAAGCCTGTTATAAGGTCTGTTATTTGTTTTTTGTAAAAAGTTTTAGTCACTGGAAGTTCTGATACCCTAGAAAAAAATAAATTTTCATATTAAAGCCATGTTGTCATTTTTGTTCACACATTTTTGGAAATATGGTCATATAAGAATTGTATTATTATTTATTTAACAATAGTGTGTTTAACAGCAGGAAAAAAACATGTAATGTTATGATGTATACATATCAGCAGCAATATTTTAATGTAAAATGTACATTAATCAGTATTGATTAATACAAGTTACAAGTAGATGTACAAGTTACAAATGTACAAGTAGAGTACCATTTAGATTATGGTTGAATAAACATTGATGTCTAACATTGATTCAATATAAAAACAACTAAAATGTGCATGTAGATTACCATTTAGATTATGGTTGAATAAACATTGATGTCTAACATTGATTCAATATAAAATCAACTAAAATGTGCATGTAGATTACCATTTAGATGATGGTTGAATCAACATTGATATAGTATCAGCTATGGTTGACACCTAACGTTGATTCAACGTGTAAGTCATAGACAACGATCTATATAATTTAGATGTCAGGCTTCAACATAGATTCAATATTTCTGCTGAACCCTATTTCAACGTTGATTCACAATTTTTTTGCTATCTGGGCCTCTATTGATCCCCTTGGATACATTCAGGGCCCTATTCCCCGTACCTGGTTCAACTAAGTCGATCAAGAGTCCCATTATCCAGATTCAGTTAACCCGATGTTTGAAGCCGGGATTTTCCTGTTCCTCGAAGGTGGATTCAGTCTCGTTAACTCAAACCAGACTTGAGACCCAGGATAAGTGCGCGCGGCCGCTTCAGTTGAAAAGCCATCACGTATCGTTAGCAGAGATCCTGATTTTCTAACGGCATTGATTGATTAATTGATTTAAAACTTTATTAACAGGTTGCAGTACGGCTCAATCGCCTCGCCGACAAGTTAAATGCGTTATCTATAGGCTAATTTTAAGTCCCTCATTACCCCAATCAATCAGATTATATTTCTTTAAACTTGCCTGCTGGCAGTAGGTTTATGGAATGGATAATCAAATGAGATCTTGCTAGCGAAAATAATTAGTTAAACTGTTATGCAGAATAAGGATACGGCTCTCTTACCCATTGATTGATGTATGGTGGATATTTTACTTATCTACACTGTGGTGTAATGGTTTCTGCTTTTGACTTTCACACAGGCGGCCCGGGTTCGAATCCCACTTCTCTAGTCTTTTCCTTCTTTTTGCAATGTAGGAATAATTCAATTTGGTGCACGTTGAGAGCTATATAAAGAATGACATCCTCAATGCATGTAGATTTATAATATTTTAACTTAAAACTAGGCTACTTTTGCGTATAATCATTAATATTATATTCCAAAAAAATTATATTGGAAACGCGGGGTTTCGAACACCGGTCGCCGGTTGCCAGGATTCAGCACTAGCCGCTGCGCCACTGTGCCAGACGTGATATACTCATTGTTTATGCATTAATGGACGAGAGACCCGTGTTTAGAATATTCTTCTTACCAAAAAATTTAAAAAAAAGTTTTATCTCTTTATTCTCAAATGCATTAATGTGACGTCAACGGCTCATTCAATTTCTCAAATCCGTCAAACAGCGCATCTCATCAGACATTTTAATCCCAGTTACAATATCACACAAAAACCACAATCCCCGCATAGACACTTCAATTTTATGCTTGAATGAAACACAATCCGGCGCTCCGTTAAGCAAATCTACAGCGGAGATTAATATATGAAACTAATCAGAGCCAAACAGCCGATAGGTTTCATTCATAAAAAATATCCCTGCGGGATTCACATTTGCAATGAGCCGTTATTAAAATAACCACATGCAGCGTGTATCGCGACTCCGAGCGCCGTATATGACGTGCATTATTTTATTTAGGACAAAGTAAATCTATAGGCTCAATATGATTTATTATCAGCATTTAGTTCTATTATTATACATTTCAAAAGCCCGCTCTAGGAAAACGAAGCACAGAAACGTAATTCAGAATGGTATAATGCAGATCCTAGACTGTGAGAATAATTTCAGGAAACAAGCTGTCACTTCTTTGCGGGGGCGTGGCCATGGTTCATCCGGCTAACTGAACTTAAGCCTGCTCTCGACCAGGCTCAAACTTTTTGATCTGTTGTCATGGTGATTTAGACAATCCAGCTTCGGGGAATGGGAAGGTCCGGCTTAAGTCAGACTTGACCGAAAGTTATCCGGCTAACTCAGTTATCCAGGTACGGGGAACGGGGCCCAGGTGTCATAGCAGCATGGGGGAGGGGGGAGGGGAGGTACAGGCAGGACAAAATATAATAATATAAATAGTAATAGTAATAATAATAATAATAATAATAATAATAATAATAATAATAATAATAATAATAATAATAATAATAATAATAATAATAATAATAATAATAATAATAATAATAATAATAATAATAATAATAATAATAATAATAATAATAATAATAATAATAATAATAATAATAATAATGATAATGATAATGATAATGATAATAATAATAATAATAATAATAATAATAATAATAATAATAATAATAATAATAATAATAATAATAATAATAATAATAATAATAATAATAATAATAATAATAATAATAATAATAATAATAATAATAATAATAATAATAATAATAATAATAATAATAATAATAGAGTAGAACATAATACTAATAATAGTGGAATGGCAGTATATTCTATCAGTAATAATAATAATAATAATAATAATAATAATAATAATAATAATAATAATAATAATAATAATAATAATAATAATAATAATAATAATAATAATAATAATAATAATAATAATAATAATAATAATAATAGTATAGATGGTGTATACAGTGCACACTGTGCCAGAGTCAGACAGTCCTAACCTTTCTCAAGTTCTCCATTAGTTCTCAGACTATTGGCAGCGGTCCCCGCCCACGGCTGTGGATAGGAAGGCTCAGACACCATTAAGTGAAATCGTTGTTTTTTCCTTTTCAACTTTTCAAATGATCAGTTTATATGTCTAAAGTATAGACTCAAATAGATGGAAGGGACAATTAATAAAACTTTATTTATTCAACTGAATAAAGAGTTTATACAGAGTGTAAGAAGCGCCGGTTTTAACCTCCTCTTGGGGCAGAGATGACAGTGAAACCATTCATTGAAACCATTCATATCAGCCAAGTGACGAGGCATTCATTACAGCCAAGTGACCATTCATACCAGCCAAGTGACCAGGCATTCATTACAGCCAAGTGACCATTCATATCAGCCAAGTGACCATTCATTACAGCCAAGTGGCCAGGCATTCATATCAGCCAAGTGACCATTCATTACAGCCAAGTGACCATTCATATCAGCCAAGTGACCATTTATTACAGCCAAGTGACCATTCATATCAGGCAAGTGACCATTCATATCAGGCAAGTGACCATTCATATCACGCAAGTGACCATCATAAATGTCCATTCGAACAGGAATGGCTGTGTGTATCAGTTCAAGTTATGCTTAAATCAAATAATCAGATTCCATGAGATGTCTCCTTGTTTAGACTGGGTTGTCCTTTGTGCAGGTAAAAGAGAATCCAGCCATGGAGGAGATGAGGTGAAGCAAGACATCGTTGTCCCAAATTAAATTCCTTTCGGTCGCAGATGCACCGTTATTATAATAAAATGGTAATCTTATGGAGATAGCGGCGTCGGCCACTGCACACGTCTCGTCTCGCCCACATTTGCCCTCAGCGACTGCATTGCAATAATGGAAAATACAGAGGAAACGTGTCCTGGGTGACAGTGTTGCCGTATTCACATGATGATGTCATGGGTATAGTGATGAATGTGTCTCTCAGAACTCAATAAAAAGAGCAAAGGACATGTTATTTATGACTCAACTCGACCCGTCGTCCTTTGAAACTGTCGGTAACTTTCAAGACTCGCCCCGTCTTCTCACCGTCGCCACACCTAAACCCACGCCCCTTGACTGCTTAGTTAGGGAATAGTTTCTCAAAGGAATGCTGAACGCTGGTCCGAACTGCTGTGGCTCGGGGTACAAGTGCATAACTTGAGGCTTGACGAGATGGATTCTCACGTGATCGCGCGAAGCCAGCTGCCGTGCACGGTTATGGTTAGTTCAAGTTCAAGTTCTTTAATAGTTGTCATACAGAAGTACAGAATACTTTCATACAAAATGCTTCTTACTGTTACGCTCCAGAGACTGTGCTAGACAAGATAGTATCAAATAACATAATAACATAATATAGCATGTAATTTAGAAGAAGAAAGATGAGGTCACAGTGTTCGGTATAGACATATGTACAATGTTCTGAGTTACCATATAATATACAATACTATGCAGTGTACTAATGTACAGTACTATCTTGTGCAAATCAGAAATGGGATGAGGTACAATTTTAGGTACAATTTACAGTAAGGTGTACGAGTTGTAGTGCAATCCTTCATCCATAAATATAAAGTGTGGGGAGTGGGTGCTACAGTGTGTTTGTTTAAAGTGGGTGTGTGCTATAAAGTGTGTGGAGTGGGTGCTACAGTGTGTTTGTTTAAAGTGAGTGTGTGCGTGTGGATGTGTGTGCTATGTGCGTTTGGTGGTTGTTGTTGTGTAGTGTTCATTCATTGTTCGTTTAGCAGCCTGATGGCCTGGGGATAGAAGCTTCTTCTGAGTCTTTCTGTGCTCGCCTTGAGACTCCGGTATCGCTTGCCTGACCGCAGCAGTTCAAAGAGGCAGTTGTTCGGGTGACTGGAGTCTTTAATGATTCTCTTAGCCTTGCCCTTGCAACGCTTGTTGTAAATGTTCTGGAGGGTGGGGAGCCCCCCTCCAATTGTGCGTTCGGCTGAACGTGTCACTCTTTGTAGTCTGCTTCGGTCTTGTGCAGTGCTATTCCCAAACCAGGAGGTGATGTTGCCGGTCAAGATGCTCTCTATTGTACATGAGTAGAAGTTCTTAAGGATCTTCTGACTGACTTGGAACTTCCTTAGGCGCCTGAGGAAGTAGAGGCGTTGTCGTGCCTTCTTCACAACACTGTCAATGTGTGTGGTCCATGTCAAGTCCTCGGATATGTAGGCTCCGAGGTACTTAAAGCTGTTGACTCTTTCAACCGGTGCCCCGTCGATGCTGAGGGGGCTGTAGTCCTTGACCCCCGACCTCCTGAAGTCCACAATCATCTCCTTTGTTTTGCTGACGTTCAGGGAGAGGCTGTTTTCCTGGCACCATCCCGCCAGGACCTTGACCTCTTCCAGGTAGGCCCTCTCGTCGTTGGCAGAGATCAGGCCCACCACCACTGTGTCGTCAGCAAATTTGATGATTGTATTGCTACTCCGCTGAGCCACACAGTCGTGTGTGTACAGGGAGTAGAGGAGGGGACTCAGAACACAGCCCTGGGGGGGCCCTATGTTGAGGGTGATGGATGAGGAGGTGCAGTTGCCTGCTCTCACCACCTGGGGTCTGCAGGTCAGGAAGTCCAAGACCCACTGGCAGAGGTCATAGCCCAAGCCCAGGTCCCTGAGCTTGGCTATGAGTATGGAGGGGACTATGGTATTGAATGCCGAGCTGTAGTCGATGAATAGCATTCTCACATAGTTCCCCTGCCTCTTGTCCAGGTGTGATGCTGCTGTGTGCAGCACATGGGCTATGGCGTCCTCCGTGGACCTGTTGGAGCGGTATGCAAATTGCAGGGGGTCCATGTTGATGGGGAGGGAGGAGCAGATGTAGCCCTTTACTAGCTTCTCAAAGCACTTCATGGCTATGGAGGTGAGAGCTACAGGGCGGTAGTCGTTGAGGCAAGCAGGCTTGGATTTTTTGGGTACAGGGATAATAGTGGACTTCTTCAGGCAGGTGGGGATGACAGCCTGTTCTAAGGACAGGTTAAATATGTCAGTGAATACTGGGGCCAGTTGGTCGGCACAGACTTTTAGGACGCGGCCGGGGATGCCGTCCGGACCTGCTGCCTTCCTGATATTCACTTTTTTAAAGGTCCGCCTCACCTCATGCTCTGTTACCCTGAACACTGCGCCTCCATCAGCAGCCGACCCCCCCCCCCCCCCCTCCCCCATTGCCGTGGCTTGTGAGCTGGTGTTGTTATTACCAGCATCAAACCTCGCATAGAAGGTATTGAGGTCATTTGCTAAGGAGATGTCACTGTTCAGTTTGAGGGAGGCGCCTTTGTAGTCTGTCATCGTTTTGAGCCCCTGCCACATAGCTCTAGAGTCAGCTTGTTCAAACTGGAGTTCAATTTTATCCCTGTAGCGCCGTTTGGCCTCTGACACTGTCCTCCTTACGTTGTATCGCGCCACCTTGTGGTAATTCATGTTGCCTGCCACTAGGCCGTCGTTGTATGCTTTGGTGCGCTCTCTCAGAGCTTCACGGACGGATTTGTCTACCCAGGGTTTTTGATTTGGGTAAACTCTCATTTTGGTAGTGGGGATTGTTTCTTCCACCCTAGTACAAACATAGTCCAGCACTGTCTCTGTGTAGACATTAATGTTATCTGTGTCGCGGAACACATTCCAGTCTGTGCAGTGAAACACAGACCGGAGCGTCTCCTCTGACGTCAAATCCCATTTCTGCACCTCTCGCGAGACTACAGGAGTACTTTTAATTATCTGTTTGTACTTTGGTGAAAGAAAGATTGACGCGTGATCTGATTTACCAAAGCCACTATCAGAATGAGCCTTGTAGCCACCTTTAAATTGCGTGTAACAGTGATCTAGGATGTTACCGCCTCTGGTGTTGCAAGTCACATGCTGATAGAAGTCAGGTAATACCTTTCTCAGATTGGCGCTGTTGAAATCGCCCACCACCAAAATGGCGGCGTTAACGTTCGTCGCTTGTATTCTATTTACCTCGTCGTGGAGTCTGGAGAGCGCGGCGTTGTTGCTGGCTTGCGGTGGAATATACACTCCGATCAGGATGATCGCCGTTAACTCCCTCGGGAGGAAGAAAGGACGACACTTGATGGTTATATATTCCAGGTCTGGGGAGCAGTGGTTGGATAATTCCTTCACGTTAGTTGGATCGCTCCAATTTTTTTTAAACATGAAGGCAATACCTCCTCCACGTTGTTTACCGGACTCTGATGTCCGATCCTTGCGATGGATAAAGAAGTGATCGGCTGGTTGAATTGCGTGGTCTGGAACCTCCGGCGTGAGCCACGTTTCAGTGAAGCAGAGAACGTTGCAGTCCCTAACGTCTCTTCGGTATTGAATCCTTGCTCGGATGTCATCCAGTTTATTGTCAATTGATTCTACATTGGCTAGCAATATACTGGGTAGTGGTGTCCTGTGCCGCCTGGTTCTCAGCCTGTTACGGACTCCAGCTCTCTTTCCTCGCCGTCTGGGTCCTCTGTTCCTGGGATCAAGGAACAAAGGATCTGGTCCTAGTCTCCGGAGAATTTCTTCAGGCCATTGTTGCGGTTCGGAAAGCTGGTCCAGTGAGTAATCCAGTTGGTAAGTTTCCCGTAATCCAATGTCTATGAGTGACTGACGGTCATACACATTAAATGCACCAACAGTTGGTACAAACAAAACTCTAAAAACTATAAATATTAACAAAAGTAAGCACAGTCTCGACGGAGCGCACAGACAGGCAGCCGTTCGTTGCGGCGCCATCTTGGTGAGGGTAAAGTGGTCAAAAGTAGATGAGATGTTATGATACGCTAAGACACACTTTTGTTCTGAATGAAACTCCTCCTGGACATGTAATACTTGTTATACAAACAGGCCCGATCTTGCTTAAAATATGTAAATAAAGTACAAATTGACCACAGGAAAAAAGGTAATATATATTTACGTATTGTGTCGAAAATGTGAACATATTACAAATAAGTACTGTGATAGACTTGGGGGTGTTATGAGCTGTCACCAGATTGGAGTGAATAAAAAGGCACACGACACAAAGCAGAATCAAGTTTGACAAAAGTTGTAATGCTGTTTTAGGTGAGGGAGAGGTAAATGTTATTATCAGCCTGTCCGTAATCCAGGAGAATCGTTGTTGTCCGACAGCGGCGGTCGATACACAGGGACAGATTCTCATACATTCCAGGGGCTGATCTGGGAGAAGCGACGCCGGGCAAAGCGTGAGTCGTATCCAAAGCAGGTTCTCAGACAGTCAGACGGTCGGGCACACAGCGGGGATCTCCTTCCAAAAACAGTCAAACACAGCACTTGTTAAACACACACCAATCGCTTCCTTTCTCTCTCTCTCTTCTCCTCCACTTACTCTCTCTCCGTACTCCTCTCTCTGGATAGTTCATAGATACATAGTAACAGATCCAGCTCTTAAAAATCGCACTTCTACTGCAAGGGTGCAGTATCGCTAATGCCTCGCTAACAGCACTGCCAGGTTAATGGTGCATGATTACCACAGTAGCAGTGCAGAGCAGAGCTCACAGTCCTAAGAGCTGCATCTGTACTCCAATGCACTTCTGTCTCGTCTTCCCTCTTCTAGAGTGAGGAATTACCCTGTGATTAGGCTCACCTGTTCCTTGCCAGTCTGGCACAGGTGCGCTGTGTTGTGCTGATGAGCTCTGCTCAAGAGGGTGTCTCACTGGATTTCTCACCAGAATATGGGCGCGTCAATCAGTACCTTGGCAGAGAGATAAGGTCCTTCCAGACGGTCTGCCACAGTACATTATGTATATGTTTACCCTTTTTAAGTTTTCAGAAAACTGCAATGACTATTGGTTCAACTCCTGGTTGCATCGTTTGTTTTTTTACTTTTGTCGATACAATATGTAAATATATGATTTATGGCTATAACATAACATACATCGGTACCTTTTTACGCCTGGTCGATCAGAAATGTATTCATGTCTTCTGACGAGAGTGTGTTGTTCTGTGGATATATAGAAGACATACAGCGGCGCGGGGCGACGTACTGGATATAGCTCACCGGTGTACGCACTGGACTATACGATACCGTATTATGAGACTGAACATAAAGGATGCGACGAGGAGAGTGGATCAGAGGAATTGTACGAGGCCTTGGATGAAAGCGCCTGTCAAACGGCGGTGTGTGTGTGTGTTGGAGCAGAGCAGAACAGAACACATCACACGGTGTGTTGACGGATACATTCTTCTCCCAGTAGCAATTTATCTCGGGAGACAGCACAGCCGTTGTTGTATGAAAAACTATAATTACTTGAAAACAGAGATAACGAGCGGGTCGCTGGAAGGGCCTCATCCATTACATATTGTCCGCAGCGCTCATGGGTAGAGAGGCGAGGTGTGCATTTTAAGACCTCGCTCTATTGATCACTAATCAAATCATTTTAGTACACCCACAATTAAAGGGTAGGGCGCCGAGATGAGGAGCACGTTCAGCCACAGACTCCTATCCCCCCCCCCCCCCCCCCCCCCCCCCGACACTCCACTAACCACCTCGGCCAGTGCTTCATGTCAGCGGCCATCAGGCTCCAAAGCCGGATGCATGGACTGCTGCCAACATATATTATACAACAGGTAGGTCCGATCAAGCATGGTGGAGAGCGTTCTAAACCGTGAGTATATTCATGATACACTCACGGTTAAATCACCATGAATATACCACTACGCTGGCTTTAGAATGTTGTAGAATGTTTCAACTGCCATTCATCAAACGGTGTCAACATGACCTACTCTGCGGACACTGTTACGTTTGATTTAGCGTACCCGTTAACAATAAACGAGTGGATAGATAAAGAGGACGGGCCTACTGTACATCTATCAGTATTCAGAAAAACAGCATTATTAGACCTGCCAATCCAACGAAAGACTAGCTGGATGCTGTAACGGTGTGTCTGGCTGTGTGACGTCAACTTGTCAGCATGAAAATAAAAGCACCAGGATAGTTTAGCAAGTAGCTTACCAGACGTTGTCGCTTTTGGGATTTTGTACATACCCATTTATTATTAACAACATATAAAATGAGGACTATGGCCATACGATGCCTGGCCATGCGACATTCATTCAATGTACACAACTTGATATCAATAAATGGTGATCACAAACACTAGCCACATCGTTACTAGAGAGCTAACTATACCAAGTTGACGCTTGACGCTGCTGTCGGCCGTCAGGTGGAACAGGAAGTGAAGTCACTGGCTCAGGTTAAAAAATGTATTAAACCTGTAGCTAGTACATCAGGTACAAACAATGGAGTGCCACTTAGTGACCAAACATGGCACTGCAACTACATGACAACACAGAAATACAATAGGCAGATTTGTGACCGTTACAATGCGCTGGAGAAAAGCCCCAATTAATCCTTCAACACCACCAAGTCGACGGTCTGGGCATTGACTTGGCCCAACTGACTCCCGGAACTGTCCCAGGTGCTGATGACTTTTTCTGACTTTCGCTTGCATTATTAGACTAATACGTCATTCATTTGCGTTGCCAAGCTTGTTGATAGCCTACTCCGTTTGAAATTCCATAGCAACGAGACATCTTCAGGAAAAATTATTCTACGCCAAGTTCACTGAAATCTATATAAAATACCCTAGAATTGTCTGTATTCATCCTATATTTCTCCTGATGGTGCAACTTGCTGTATAAAAGCAATAATACACAAGAACCAATGGGATATCATGAATATTGCCACTCTGTGATGCCGACACCATTCGAGCTTCGCTCTCGTGGCTGCGGCCGCATGACAGCCGTAGCAATATTCCTGATATTTCACTGGTCCTCGTGTATTATTCCTTAACTATGACCCTAATCTGTACTTTGGTTTATACTGTTTAATTTTCTCATTTACTTTATATCCAGATTACATTTTATTGCCTATATTCCTCTCTCTCTTCTATTACCCTGCCCATACCTTTACATCCCCTCCCCCTCTCCCTATACCTCCCCTCCCCCTCTCCCTATAGGGAGGTGTAGTGGTTATGTGATTGCTGTTTCCGGCCGGTCCACCATCTTGAAAACGCAATGTATTCCCCCATTGCCCATATCTACATAGTCTCGTTTAAAACAAATAAAGCATGAACATTTGCATGGTGTACCTTTCTGTGCGTATTCATCCACAATCTGTAGCTCAACATGAAAATATTAGCAAGTAATCGTAAAAAAAAAATCGCTGAATTTTATTTCAACCAAAAATGCTAACAATAATGTTAGTGATAGAAGGGAACTCATTTTGTGCAAACATGGAAAGCTTTCCAATGTTCATGAGGCAGAATTGTTACAATAGCCGATAATCAATTTTCCCAATGATAAATCCCTATACTGGTGGACCTCGCGGGCGGTCCAAAGTGACGTCACACTAGACCTCCCTATACCTGCACCTCCCCTCCCCCTCTCCCTATACCTGCACCTCCCCTCCCCCTCACCCTATACCTGCACCTCCCCTCCCCCTCTCCCTATACCTGCACCTCCCCTCCCCCTCACCCTATACCTGCACCTCCCCTCCCCCTCTCCCTATACCTGCACCTCCCCTCCCCCTCACCCTATACCTGTACCTCCCCTCCCCCTCACCCTATACCTGCACCTCCCATCCCCCTCTCCCTATACCTGCACCTCCCCTCCCCCTCTCCCTATACCTGCACCTCCCCTCCCCCGCTCCCTATACCTGTACCTCCCCTCCCCATCGCCCTATACCTGCACCTCCCCTCCCCCTCTCCCTATACCTGCACCTCCCCTCCCCCTCACCCTATACCTGTACCTCCCCTCCCCATCGCCCTATACCTGCACCTCCCCTCCCCCTCTCCCTATACCTGCACCTCCCCTCCCCCTCTCCCTATACCTGCACCTCCCCTCCCCATCGCCCTATACCTGCACCTCCCCTCCCCCTCTCCCTATACCTGCACCTCCCCTCCCCCTCTCCCTGTACCTGTACCTCCCCTCCCCATCGCCCTGTACCTGCACCTCCCCTCCCCCTCTCCCTGTACCTGTACCTCCCCTCCCCCTCACCCTATACCTGCACCTCCCCTCCCCCTCTCCCTATACCTGCACCTCCCCTCCCCCTCACCCTATACCTGCACCTCCCCTCCCCCTCTCCCTATACCTGCACCTCCCCTCCCCCTCACCCTATACCTGTACCTCCCCTCCCCATCGCCCTGTACCTGCACCTCCCCTCCCCCTCTCCCTATACCTGCACCTCCCCTCCCCATCGCCCTATACCTGCACCTCCCCTCCCCCTCTCCCTATACCTGCACATCCCCTCCCCCTCACCCTATACCTCCCCTCCCCATCGCCCTATACCTGTACCTCCCCTCCCCCCTCTCATGTGCTGCTATGACTCCTGAATTTCCCCCAAGGGGATTAATAAAGGAAGTTCATATCTTAAGTTGAAATATTTTGGAGCCCTATTTCTAACTCACTGATGGTGTGTGTGATTGATGATATCAGCTTTTGTAATATTGCTTTAAATTAAGTTTGCTATTTTCTTTGTCCCAAAGTTCACCAGTTAGAGCTTTTAGTTGTCAACTGACAGCAGAAAGGATGATGATCGGTTTATGGAATGACTTCATGAGGGCTGAGTTGGCGTGTGCATGGTAGGGCGGCATCAGACCGAGATCAAAGAGGTCTGGAGGCCGTCATGGCCCATGTTGGTTGGGCACCCTGAGGGCAGTGCCAGCCCAGAGGCCGCTGAGGTCCATGTTGGTTGGGCACCCTGAGGGCAGTGCCAGCCCAGAGGCCGCTGAGGTCCATGTTTGTTGGCGCACTCTGAGGGCAGTGCCAGCCCAGAGGCCGCTGAGGTCCATGTTTGTTGGCGCACTCTGAGGGCAGTGCCAGCCCAGAGGCCGCTGAGGTCCATGTTTGTTGGCGCACTCTGAGGGCAGTGCCAGCCCAGAGGCCACTGAGGTCAATGTTGGTTGGTGGACGCTGAGGGCAGTGCCAGCCCAGATGCTGCTGATGTCCATGTTGGTTGGCACACGCTGAGGGCAGTGCCAGCCCAGAGGCCGCTGAGGTCCATGTTGGTTGGTGCACTCTGAGGGCAGTGCCAGCCCAGAGGCCGCTGAGGTCCATGTTGGTTGGCGCACCTTGAGGGCAGTGCCAGCCCAGAGGCCACTGAGGTCCATGTAGTGCTGGCATGCCATGGTCCGGAGCGGGGGCTGCATGTGGCGACCTGCGGTCATCAGGCCTTTTAATTATTATTGTTCAGTCAAGGCATTCAAATACACAGACGACACCACCATCCTGGGCCTCATCTCCAACAACAATGAGTCCATTTACTGGCAGGAGGTGGACAGAGCAGTGAGGTGGTGCTCAACCAACAACCTCCTGCTCAACACCTCCAAACCCGTGGAAATGGCCATAGACTTCAGGACTTAAAAAAAAAACACCCATACTCCCAATAAACATCTCAGACCAACCCATAACCCTAACTGAATCATTCAAGTTCCTCGGCACCCACATCAGCAATAAAGTCAAATGGGACATTAACACCACTGCCATCATCAAGAAGGCCCAGCAGCGCCTGTACTTCCTCAGGCAACTGGGGAAGTACAGAGTCCAACAACGCCTGCAGGTCCAATTCTACACCGCCATAATACAACCTCATCCATCGCAGTCTGGTACGGTTCCGCTGACAAACACACCAAACACAACCTCCAACGCATCACCAAGACAGCCTCCAAAATAACTGGCTGCCCCTTTCCCTTCTCTGAACTCCATCTGTACACTGTAATGTAATTTTAGCTATCTTAATTGTTACAGTAGTTTCATTATGCATTGTGTGTACTGACTTTTAATAATTTTGTTTTTGCAATAATAATTGTTTTTGTATGTTTTTTTGTGTGTGGACCCCAGGAAGACTAGCTGGTTGCTATGGCACCAGCTAATGGGGATCCCTAATCAAATCAAATCAAATCAAAATCAAATCTACACCTCATGCACATTCACCCGCTCTAATAAAATAGTCAACGATCCCTCCCTCCCAGCACACCACATATTCCAGAACATGCCCTCAGGTCACTATAGGTACATTTTAACCAAACACACACGCTTCCCATGTGTGGCATTAAAGTATCTTGTTGCTGTTGTTCAGTATATTACTTTACTATTCTGCAAAGTCACCATGTGGTCCTGCATTTGGATCATATGGATTTGGTCCCCCCCCCCCCCATCCCTCAGGGGGGGTCAAGGACTGTAGGCTGGCGCCCCAGGGCTGCTGACTGTGTCTCATTCATCATATATTGACCACAGCACTCAATCAAAGGTTGAGTTCTGAATTTTTAAGAGGCATTTACTATTGATCATTAACCACGACTTTCCCCGGGCCTTAGCCTACACAAACTATTATTTGTGTGTGTCTCTGTGTGTGTCTCTGTGTGTGTGTGTGTGTGTGTGTGTCTGTCTGTCTGTCTGTCTGTCTGTCTGTCTGTCTGTCTGTCTGTCTGTCTGTCTGTCTGTCTGTCTGTCTGTCTGTCTGTCTGTCTGTCTGTCTGTCTGTCTGTCTGTCTGTCTGTCTGTCTGTCTGTCTGTCTGTCTGTCTGTCTGTCTGTCTGTCTGTCCGTCCGTCCGTCCGTCTGTCTGTCTGTCTGTCTGTCTGTTACACGTAGCTTTTGACTCAGCACCTACCCTGTAGAATGCAGTGCTGGTGCGAAGTCAGCAGAGAGGCCAAATGAAAGAAACTCCCAAACAACCTTTTATTGCAACTCTATTTGCATTGTTAAAGGAACACGCCAACATTTGGGGAAATTAGCTTACCATCTTATCCAGAGAGAGACACAAAGATAGATACCAGGTTCCTCTCTGTGCGTTCAGTAGAAAGCTATCTGGCTGCACGTTAGCCTAGCTTAGCACAATGAATGGAAGCGGACATGACCGGTTAGCCTAGGCATTGTCCAACTAAGCTAATGCGATAAGCTAATTTCCCAACATGTAGGCGTGTTCCTTTAACACAGAGGAGACGCTGCTGCCAGTCACTCCAGAATGAGGGTGAAAGTCGCACCAGATGTCATGAAAATATATGTTTGAAAGACGGGAGGCGCCGATGTTCTGTTGCTCACCGCCGATCCCAATTCTGAATGTCTAACTCTTTGTGTGAGGGCACTCAATGAAAATGATTGTTTATATATTCTTCACAGTATATTAACCAAGACAAGAGTCTGAGATTGAAAAAAAACATTAACACATTTATATTCTGGTAAACATTCCCACAGACTCGAATGCCACACAGGGGTTAAAGGGTCAATCCAACGTAAAACGAAAATGCTATTATCCTATTCCAACGATATGTAACGGTTACATAAATATCTGTAAACACAAACAACTGTATCTCTAAGCTGGAGACAAGAGCAACAATACATTTACATTTACATTTACTCTTTTATCCAAAGCGACTTCGGTACAACAAGTCAGCAGGAAGGCTACAACTCTTTCAGCTGAGTAATAATGTTCATCAAACAGTGTTGAGACTTGGGTGCTACAGTCTTGAGTGCATAGTAGTAAAGTAAATACATATTAGTATAGTAGGTAGAAATATAGGCAAGGAAGATTATTTAGTGGATCATTTCAGATATTGATTGAAAAAGTGTGTTTTTAGTAGACAGCGAAAGATTGGTTGGGTTTCGGCTGTCCTTACTGTGGTGGGAAGTTCGTTCCACCATTGTGGAGTGAGGACAGAGAATAGCTTGCTTCTCTTTGATGACCCCCCCAGGAGCTTGGATAGGAGTGTGTCTTATAACTGCTTATAACCTGGGAAGAGCGTCAGGAAACATAGAGGATTATAAGGCTACACGCCGGCCGTCGTGGATGGGGGGGGGGGGGGGGGGGGGGGGGGGGCGGGGGCACTCTCTCATTGACGGAACATAGTGTGAGAAGAGCATTTATGCGGGTTAACAACAGAAAGGCAGCTGGCCCAGATGGGATAACAGGTAGCCCCAGTGTTCACCACCATATTTAATCTATCCCTGGCTGAGTCGGTGGTCCCTGCCTGTTTCAAGGTGTCCACTATAATACCGGTACCAAAGAAATCCTCCCCGACAGGTCTTAATGACTACAGACCGGTGGCACTCACCTCTGTGGTCATGAAATGTTTTGAGAGGCTGGTTAAGGATTACATTTGTGCCTCCCTCCCCAGTGATATGGACCCTATGCAATTTGCATACAGGCCAAACAGGTCCACTGACGATGCGGTCTCCCAAGTACTACACAGCACCCTCTCTCACCTAGACTGCCAGAAGGGGGGCTATGTAAGACTGTTGTTAATTGACCATAGCTCAGCGTTCAAAACCATAGTCCCTACAAGACTGGTGGACAAGCTGATCGACCTGGGTCTGAGCTCCGCTCTGAGCGCCTGGATACTGGACTTTCTGAGTGAAAGGCCCCAGGCGGTCAGGGTGGGGGGTCAGACCTCCAACATCATCACCCTGAGTATCGGGTCCCCCCAGGGCTGTGTTCTGAGCACCCTGCTGTATTCACTATACACACATGATTGTGTGGCCAAGTTCAGCTCCAACTCCATAGTGAAGTTTGCGGACGACAGTGATGGTGGGGCTGATCTCTGGCAACGACGAGAAGGCCTACCGGGAGGAGGTTGAGGTACTGGATCGCTGGTGTCAGGACAACAGCCTGCTCCTGAACATTGGTAAAACCAAGGAGCTGATCGTTGATTTTAGGAGAACACAGCAGGGGACACACACACCAATGAGGATAACAGGGCTACCATGGACAGGGTGAGCAGCTTCAAGTACCTGGGGTTCCACATCTCAGAGGACCTGACATGGACAACACACATAGACGCAGTCGTAAAGAAGGTGAAGCAGCGCCTCTACCACCTGAGACAGATAAGGAAGTTCAGAGTATCGGGGAAGATACTCCACTCCTTCTACTCCGGAGCTGTGGAGATCATCTTGACTGGAAACATCACTGCCTGGTATGGAAACAGCACGGCACAGGACAAGAAGGCCCTACAGAGAGTGGTGCGCTCAGCTGAGCGTACTACGGGTATTGCACTACCACCCCTGCAGGTCTTATATAACAAGAGGTGCAAATCCAGAGCCTGCAGAATAATGAAAGACCCTCACCACCCCAACAACAGCCTGTTCCAGCTGCTGAGGTGAGGCAAACGCCTGCGCACACCAGCAACTAGGACAGAGAGACTTCGGCTCAGCTTCTTCCCCCAGGCCATCAGAGTCTTGAACACTGAACTTTGCGGGACAGTACTGAATACTTATGCAAGAATCATGTTTAAATAATGTATTAATCATTTTTCTCAAAATATAAGCATTTAATGTATTAAAAACACAAGATTGGTGTGTCTTAATAGCTTATTATAATTATATAGAAGACCATAGCATGCAATCCAACATGCTGTTAAATTACCTACCGACCCCTAGAGGTTCCAGAGTCCTATGGCTATAGTTAAGATGTACCCTGTGATCTCTCTTGTAATGTGGCAAATGGCTGTAATAAATGGTTGGCCAATATAAATTGCACCTTCATTACTGCTCCCAAACCTCTGACGGTTTCAGCACAATGGAGAGCACCATTGTGCACGTACTGTATAGGCCTTTGGTGCATGAGGCATTTATATGTATTACTGGACTGTGCAGCTTCAAGTAGAGCCTTCTGACCAAGAGCATATTTCCAAAAAATATTTGACTTGAATTTCACTCTCCACGCTGCATGAGGGAGAACAGCCTCTGAACACATTAGTGATAGGGATGCTCAGGAAGAATGAAGCCAGCTGGGTCAGGTTGGAGGTCTGGACGTCCTTAACTCATTCAACGCCATAGCCACGCCCCATCTTTGCTCTCTAGCGCCAGCTTTCCATTCCCTATTTTCACGACATTTCACAATCTTTGCGGATCTATTGTATATTCTATATTATAGCTATGGAGAAAATAGTCCAGCTCATTTGACAGACACTATTTGTAGTCCAATATGTAAAAAAGAGTAAATTTTTTCATGCATACGTTTGCGTGTTATCCCGTGATGAATATTGTATAGTTTCAGAGTGATCCGGGCTAATTCCTGGAAGCTGAGTCATGGAGCGCTATGTGCATTTTGCAAAAGTCGTTCACGTTGCTCGCCTGAACACGGTAATATTATGTGGTTGGTGCAGAATGAGTTAAGCAGCAGCCCCGACTTCACTCCAGCAGTCGCCTCCATCTCCGCCACTTCTTTCAGCCGCAGCAGTGAACATTGAAGTGAAGTTGTTGCACAGCACATTAAAGGATGCAGAGGTGTTCAAAGTGGCGCCGACAAACAGCTTGCACAACAACACAAACAGCTCGCGCCAGGTGCTATTTATGCGTTTTTGCACTGGTTAGACTAGGCTATGTAACGTACAGTACTTGCGGTGCATTAGTGCATGGTTGGGGATTAATGAGAGGACAACAACATGCAGGACAGAGGGCTAAAAATCAGGGCTAGGCGGTAGTCGATAGACCAGCTAGCAGTGCATTGGGTCGCTTGGTATCTTCCTCCGAGAACTCCGGCACTTCGCTAGCGCTCACCCAGCATGCATTTAAATCTCTATCTTTAGTTACTAATGTCAGACACCTGTGGATAATGTGTAACCTGGGTCTTCACCTCCCTGCACCTCTTCTGCCAGATAATGACTCTATTAGCAGAACAAAGGGAGATGGCAGTTTTAATAGCACACCCACTGTTTCAGGTCAGTGAAACTAGGTTGAATTAAGATTTAAAAAAGATTTACTCAAGTTCAGGTTGCATTCACTGTTGCTCAGTTAGATGATTCTAACCTTCTGACTGTTGTGACACAGAGATACTTGATCCACTGACAATGAATTAGTGGCCAAATGTGTGGGCTCGCATACAATCTAGTTGCGTTATTACATACAAATGTGTTCGATTTAAATGTAGGGCTCTAAATAAGACAATTAACCATATCCCAGTAAAATCCCAGTGGATACTGTCATAGTGTCCTACTGTAAGAGTTACATCACCATGGTTACTGTCATAGTGACCTAGGAGTTAAATCACCATGGTTATTGACATAGTGTCCTAGGAGTTAAATCACTATGGTTACTGTCAGAGTGTCCTGGGAGTTAAATCACCATGGTTACTGTCATAGTGTCCTGGGAGTTAAATCACCATGGTTACTGTCAGTGTCCTGGGAGTTAAATCACCATGGTTACTGTCATAGTGTCCTGGGAGTTAAATCACCATGGTTACTGTCATAGTGTCCTGGAGTTAAATCACCATGGTTACTGTCATAGTGTCCTGGAGTTAAATCACCATGGTTACTGTCATAGTGTCCTAGGAGTTAAATCACCATGGTTACTGTCATAGTTTCCTGGGAGTTAAATCACATTGGTTACTGTCACAGTGTTCTGGGAGTTAAATCACCATGGCTACTGTCATAGTGTCCTGGGAGTTAAATCACCATGGTTACTGTCATAGTGTCCTGGGAGTTAAATCACCATGGCTACTGTCATAGTGTCCTGGGAGTTAAATCACCATGGTTACTGTCATAGTGTCCTGGGAGTTAAATCACCATGGCTACTGTCATAGTGTCCTGGGAGTTAAATCACCATGGCTACTGACATAGTGTCCTGGGAGTTAAATCACCATGGCTACTGTCATAGTTTCTTAGGAGTTAAATCACCATTAGTTACTGTCATAGTGTCCTAGGAGTTAAATCACCATGGTTACTGTCATAGTGTCCTGGGAGTTAAATCACCATGGGAACTGTCATTGTGTCCAAGGAGTCTTTCCACTCTTCTCTGGAGCAGCAGCATGACGTGTCTCTTGATGACATCACCACACGTGTGGTCTCTCTGGTGTTCAGCTTAAGGAGAGACGTGTTCATCGTCACACATCAACTCTGAGCCACACAGCAGGACTGTGGCGGTGAAGGAGTGTCCCCTGCGGTGATTCAGGAGCGGCTCAACCGTGCACTGTGCCGTATTAGCAACTTTTCCTTGTGTGTGTGTGTGTGTGTGTGTGTTTGTGTGTCAGCGTGTATTTCTTCAGCTTCCGAGGTCTGTGGCTTTAAAGCTGCAGTAGGCAACTTTGGAGAAATTAGCAAGAGTGAGTTTACCTGCCCAGCAGGAATAGAGCGAGCTCTGCATGACTTTTCAAGACTCCCGGAGGCGTTCCTCGTCAAAACTACACACGCCGTGCAGAGCTCGCTCTATTTCTGCTGGACAGGTGCTCTCTCTAAGGGCGAGCAAATGGCGCCAAACGCACACGTTGCCTAAGCCGAGATGAAAAAGAAAACAAAGTAAAGAAATAGAGGAGCGATGATGAACGATGCTGAGTGAGCGTAGCGTTAGCTAACGTCAGAACGATGCTGAGTGAGCGTAGCGTTAGCTAACGTCAGAACGATGCTGAGTGAGCGTAGCGTTAGCTAACGTCAGAACGATGCTGAGTGAGCGTAGCGTTAGCTAACGTCAGAACGATGCTGAGTGAGCGTAGCGTTAGCTAACGTCAGAACGATGCTGAGTGAGCGTAGCGTTAGCTAACGTCAGAACGATGCTGAGTGAGCGTAGCGTTAGCTAACATCAGATGCTGAGTGAGTGTAGCGTTAGATAACATCAGAACGATGCTGAGTGAGCATAGCATTAGCTAACATCAGAACATTGCTGAGTGAGCGTAGCGTTAGCTAACATGAGATGCTGAGCGAGTGTAGCGTTAGCTAACATCAGAACGATGCTGAGTGAGCGTAGCGTTAGCTAACATCAGAATGATGCTGAGTGAGCGTTAGCTAACATCAGAGCAAAGCTGAGTGAGCGTAGCGTTAGCTAACATCAGAACAATGCTGAGTGAGTGTAGCGTTAGCTAACGCCAGAACGATGCTGATTGAGCGAAGCGTTAGCTAACATCAGAGCGAAGCTGAGTGAGCGTAGCGTTAGCTAACATCAGAGCGAAACTGAGTGAGCATAGCGTTAGCTAACATCAGAGCGATGCCAAGTGCGCGTAGTGTTAGCTAACATCAGAACGATGCTGAGTGAGCGTAGCATTAGCTAACATCATATGCTGAGTGAGCTTAACGTTAGCTAACGCCAGAACGATGCTGATTGAGCGAAGCGTTAGCTAACATCAGAGCGATGCTGAGTGAGCGTAGCGTTAGCTAACATCAGAACAATGCTGAGTGAGCGTAGCATTAGCTAACGCCAGAACGATGCTGAGTGAGCGTAGCGTTAGCTAACATCAGAACGATGCTGAGTGAGCGTAGCATTAACTAATATCAGATGCTGAGTGAGCATAGCGTTAGTTAACATCAGAACGATGCTGAGTGAGCATAGCGTCAGCTAACATCAGAACGATGCTGAGTGAGCGTAGCGTTAGCTAACATCAGAACGATGCTGAGTGAGCGTAGCGTTAGTTAACATCAGAACGATGCTGAATGAGCGTAGCATTAGCTAACATCAGATGCTGCGGGAGCGTTAGCTAACATCAGAACGATGCTGAGTGAGCGTAGCGTTAGCTAACATCAGATGCTGAGTGAGCTTAGCGTTAGCTAACGCCAGAACGATGCTGATTGAGCGAAGCGTTAGCTAACATCAGAACGATGCTGAGTGAGCGTAGCGTTAGCTAACGTCAGAACGATGCTGAGGGAGTGTAGCGTTAGCTAACATCAGAACAATGCTGAGTGAGCGTAGCGCTAGCTAACATCAGAACGATGCTGAGTGAGCGTAGCATTAGCTAACATCAGAGCGATGCTGAGTGAGCGTAGCATTAGCTAACATCAGAACGATGCTGAGTGAGTGTAGCATTAGCTAACATCAGAACAATGCTGAGTGAGCATAGCATTAGCTAACATCAGAACGATGCTGAGTGAGCGTAGCATTAGCTAACATCAGAACGATGCTGAGTGAGTGTAGCATTAGCTAACGCCAGAACGATGCTGAGTGACTGTAGCATTAGCTAACGTCAGAACGATGCTGAGTGAGCGTAGCGTTAGCTAACATCAGAACGATGCTGAGTGACTGTAGCATTAGCTAACGTCAGAACGATGCTGAGTGAGCGTAGCGTTAGCTAACATCAGAACAATGCTGAGTGAGCGTAGCGTTAGCTAACATCAAATCGATGCTGAGTGAGTGTAGCGTTAGCTAACATCAGAACGATGCTGAGTGAGCGTAGCGTTAGTTAACATCAGAACGATGCTGAATGAGCGTAGCATTAGCTAACATCAGATGCTGAGGGAGCGTTAGCTAACATCAGAATGATGCTGAGTGAGCGTAGCGTTAGCTAACATCAGAACGATGCTGAGTGAGCGTAGCGTTAGCTAACATCAGATGCTGAGTGAGCATAGCGTTAGCTAACATCAGATGCTGAGTGAGCGTAGCGTTAGATAACATCAGAACGATGCTGAGTGAGCGTAGCATTAGCTAACATCAGAACAATGAAAAGTGAGCGTAGCATTAGCTAACGTCAGAAAAGCACTATAGCCTACTTGTGTGATGAGTGAACGTGATGTGTATCTCGCTTTATTTTGCTCAACCGAAGTTGGCATTTGTTCATGTGGTCCACTATTATACAGATCATGCTGTTTTCAGGCTTAGCCTCGTGAAAAAAAAGGAACGTGAACATAGCGGTTGTGCCGGTTGCTTGCCATTTCCTGAAGTTGGCTTGTCCATAGCATCAATTTGCGTGTTATCATGACAGCCCTACTGTAGGCCTACACTATGTTGGGCACCGAGAACCGGTTCTAATAGGAACCGGTTCCTAACTTCCGGTTCTGTTTGCATTTCGATTCTTAACACTAGCACAGCCATGGAGAAAATGTCACTGATTCCCGCCGGAACGGGTCAGATGACACGACAGCTTATATGAGAAATATGAGAAAAATAAACAGTGTAAACTATATAATTACCTCTGAATATAAAAATATGAGGTTTACCACAGGTTTGAGTGACAAAAAAATATAATAATAATAATAATAATAATAATAATAATAATAAATAAAAATATTATAATTTCTTTTTAAAAAATAATTTGGATGGAAGAGCCACACATTGACGGGCACCCCTGCACCCCTGCACCCCTGCGCTAGACGCTCGCAAAGTGCTGTGGAGCTCATCACCTCTTCCAACTCCTCCCCTCTGGTAGAAGGTTTAGGTCACTAGGTAGTCGCACGGTTAGGTTCAACAACAGTTTCTTCCCCAAGGCCATACAATTACTCAACTCCAACTCATCCTAATTTCACCCCCTGCTGTTATGTTATGTTATGCATGTTATGTTATGTTATGTTATGTTATGTTGTTGTTGATGTTATGTTGTGTTCCATCATCCATGTGGTGTATTGTCGCAGCTACCACCTGCACCGTGCTCAAATTCCACCGGCCTGGCCGTGTGGCAATAAAAGAAACTTGAACTTGAACTTGAACTTGACTTTCCATATATATTCCATATAACATTCTAATTACATTTTCCTAAAGTCATTTTCAAATTTCAGAAACCGTGCCAGATAAAACGGGTACTTTTAGGAAAAGTCATTGAGTGACAGAGCTGGAGCTCGACCAGTGACGAAGATACATTTATTGAAAATGCCTAGGGGTCATTTGACCCCTTGTCGGCTGTGCTAGTGTTAAACAAAAAAAAATAAAAACATCAGATTAACATATTTATTCAATAGCTTTGTTATATAATTCCATTTGATCACTTACACTGTATAGTAGCTATTGTATACACTATATAATACACACCTTTCCTGTATATTGTTATACATTTTACTGTTACCTTGCACTCGGATTAGATGCCAATCTGTTTTTGTTGTACTGTACTTGTCCTGTATGATGACAATACATTTGAATCTAATCATATTGGGAGTGTCATGGAGGTATCCCCTATAAGAGGAGCTACAGGTAGAAAGCCAGGGATAGAAGCTCCTTTGAGTCAGTGCTATAATTGATATGCTGGAGGCAACAGGGCTAGGGCCGTATAAGAGCCTATTTTGTTTGGTTTGGTATTTTCATTTTGATGTGCAGGGTGGATCAGCCAACAGACCTCCATGATCACCAGCCTTCATGAAGTAATTCCATAAACCGATCATCATCCTTTCTGCTGTCAGTTGACAACTAAAAGCACTAACTCGTGAACTTTGGGGGGAAAGAATTGCAAACTTAATTTAAAGCAATATTACAAAAGCTCCCATCATCAATCACACACACCATTAGTGCGATAGAACTAGGGCTCCAACATTTTTAAACGTAAGATATGAAATGAGTAATGCATTCTTTTTTCAAATACCATCTGGCTCTTTTTGAACAGAAAGATAACATCAGCTGATGACAACTGCCTCTATGACTCCTTCTCATTGGCCAATTCCTTACAGGGGCCATTAGCTGGCGGTCATTGCTGGAGGTGACCTCTCTCAGATACAAAGTAGACTTGTTTTATTGTAAAGGCCCTGCCAAGGTAAAACCCTGATTTAATGATGCAATTTGGGAACTAATGTGCATATAGTGAACACTTAAAAAG